>NW_026936508.1:0-65000 GCF_032062105.1 Saccostrea cuccullata
GGACCCCTCTGCGAGTGTAATATCCTCTTTTGATTCTCTAGAAGCGTCCGAGTCTTTAGAAGGTTCCTGTAACAAGATTGGTCAAGATACAATGAATTGGGTAAATCAGATTAAAACAAAACAATTAATAATTTGAATCAAAATGTAAATGTGTGGTAAACATAAAGAAGATATCAATAATGAATTTTCAATTTAAAAATAAATCCCTGACGCAAACAAGTGCACCAAACACTCATAGGCACAGACACATAAATATATGATTCCCGTTTTACCTTGACCTTTTTACAAAACGATCAACAATTTCAGAAGATGCTTCAATCTCCACTTATCAAAGACAATTCTGTTGAACAAACAGATAGGTTCCCTTATCACATAGGAAATATGATCTGTATATGTACGTGACAATATAGAATGTCACCTTCAAAACAATGTGACATTTGAATCCCCCTAGAGAACAGATATACTGACTCCTTTCCTAGAAACAAAGACTTACTGAACTCTCCTAGAAATACAGAAGCTTCAAACGGAATACTGGAATATTGAACAGACTTAACAACCCCTCTCCTACAAACACAAAAATATTGGATGGATTGCTGGGAATCTAGGATCTTCACCTACAGAACAGATCCCCTCTCCTACAAACACAGAAATATTGGATGGATTGCTTGGATCTCAGATTTTCACCTGCTGAACCTACTTACCATTGCCTCTCCTAGACCTAGAAACACAGAACTTTTGAAGGGAGCGATGGGATCTTGAGAACAGACTTACCAACGCCTCTCCTAGAAACACAGAACTTTTGGAGGGAGCGCTGGGATCTTGAGAACAGACTTATAACGCCTCTCCTAGAAACAGAGGCCTTAGAGGGAGTGCTGGGATCTTTGATCTTCACCTACAGAACAGACTTACCGACGCCTCTCCTAGAAATACAGAGGCCTTAGAGGGAGTGCTGGGATCTTTGATCTTTACTGTCTTCCATTTCTCCGCCCCCTTCAGCTCCTCTGGAATGTCGTCCTTCTCCTGACTCTCCTCCTCTGTAGGTGGCGCTTCTGTATCTTTAGAAGATTTCCAGATCAACTCGGAAGGTTCTTCGCTGGATCGTCGTCTCTGAACCTCTGTCAGGGAATAGATGTACATAGGAATGTACTAGTAATGAAAAGATGCATCAGACAATAGAGGTACGTACTTCATGTGATTTAAAAAGGTTATTTTCAACAATTTTTGTATCAATATTTGATATTTAATGAATATTTGTAACAATTTCAAATAACTTGAGGTATTTACAACATGTTCATGTGATCTTTTTGATCAATGTTATTATACTAGTATTTCTGTTGTAGTTTTTATGACGATACATGCCTTCTGATTTGTGTATCTTTAAACTTTTCATATCATAGGCATTGCAATATCATGTTATATGTTTTACAGAATATAAAATATATGATTTAAAAATAAAATATCAGTATCATATTGCATACAAAGAAATTTGATTTTAAAAAATGAATAATTATAAGGCAAAGATATACATGTAAGTAAGCAGTTTTGTAAAGTAAAACAAAATACTAAAGTGAAAGCAGGTATCCGTTTTCATGGACATTATAAGCAGTGCATATTTCTTCAATTTTATCTTGTTTATTTGAGTTGTTCTATTTCACTTGTGATTAAAAAAGAAATGAAAATTTAATGAATAAAAGAAGGTTTGCTTGAGGAGGGATTCCAACTTAACTTAGGGTAATCAAATGAAATAAGTGAAAGAAATAAATTCTATCAAAATAGTTCACTTCCTTCAAGCCTGCAGATTAGAGATATTTAAATCAAAAAAATGTTTTTAGAATCAGGGCTAACTTTACATTTAGAACTATCTTTAATGGTAGTAAAAAAGAGAAATATCAACGATGTATTGAACAGAACACAACGGATGGTTATTTTCCACGGAGGATAATGGTATACAGTTTTTATGTCTGGTACATCTACACAAGGATTTCAAGAAAATTGAACGAAAAAATATTCTTCTTTAAGGAGCATATCAATTCCTCATCTTCGATCTTTTGACCTCTTTATAAAGAATTACATTTACTTAATACATGATGCAAGTTTTAGTCTACAAAGCAAATGGTTCATCAGATTTTAAGTTGCATAATATAATAGGCATATTCCTTTCTCACAGATGAGAACTGTTTTGTAGTGACATGCTATTGACAAACAAGTTGATGAAACAAAAATATCATGTATCTCCTTAACGTCATAATTTCTCAATTTCTTGGTCGAAGCAATAAATTTTTCATCAATTGAATAGTCGAATGCAGACTGACGATTTTCAAACTTATTTTTAGGCTATTATATTTACATTGAAATGACAAATAACGCACAGGTTTTTACAGGGAAATTTTCGCCCCCGTTTATTTTCGGATCATGACAAATAACAACTCGAATAATACAGTATATTTTCTTGTGTGACTGGCCATTAAAACGGGGCAAAAGATGCAAGTGTGAAAGGGCGAAAATAACCTCAAAAATAACCCTGTATACAGTAGTCATCAGATGCTTACTCCTCAATAGCACCAGATCTCACCTCCCATGCCCGTATTTTCTCAACCCCCAATGTATATTGCTTCAAGAGACATCTGAGCTTGACTACTGTTTGGTATCTTCATATTTCATTGAAAATGAATAGATCCTTGCAATTGTTTATTATATCTACCTAATTTGAACCTTACGTAAATTAACTAAATATTCCAATTACATATCGCCTTTCTTTTGGGATTTCAGACAGAAAACTAAGTCTACTCTCTCTTTCTTAATTGTTCTTCTAATTAAATACTAGTAATTCTTCATACAAACTGGACAAATAATTACCCAAACAAGAACTAAGTTCGATTTTATCCTACGATGCTAAAATAGTACACGGCGAGGTTAGAGGCAGAAGCTGAAATAATTCTTTAAAAGCAAAAGCAAAGCTGACCAAGTCAGTGGTTGTCAATAATAAATGCCTCTTCTGGGTTAAACTACAGCGAGATTCACAAAATCAGGTGATCAAACTGAGCGGATCTAGAGGTGAGTATTCATGATAATATATTTATTTTTTTGATCGGGCATTGACCCCAGTCACACTCCCTTGGATCCGCACACTGATCAAATATTGAGAAAATAAAGCTTGAGATGATCACATGACATGTATATTTCTCACCAGAATTACATCTGTCTTCTGTAGGCATAAAAAAAGAACAAAAATGAAAATTCCCTTTCCAGAACATTTTAAATCTATTTAACACAGTTCAGATGTTAAACTCAACATCATTTTATTTTTTATAATTCAATATTATATTTATCTACTGCATTTGTTCACAAAACTGATAAAATTTTGACATTATAAAACACTGCAGATTTTTTTTTCAGTTTCATTTGAACAAATATACATGTGTTTAAAAATTAACTGTAGTGATTAGACCACATGCTCACCAAAATTGATCCGTGTGAAACAAAATAGGGTCCCTCTTCAACAGACAAGAAGGAAAAGTGCGCTTTGTTCGAAGAACTTTACAAAATTCACATAAGATACATTATTTATTTTCTTCCTTTGTTTTTTTTTCCTTCAATATACAGCTCAACACACTTTCTAAGCTCCCATGGTTTTTCGCACAAATTAAGGTCACATTATTGTAATAAAAATTACCATTTTCTAACTGCAGTACAATGGCATTTAACCCTTCGTTATATTACATATATAATGTCAAGCATAAATGTCTTTTAAAATTATTATCCAAAATGGATGTTTAAAAGGAAAAAAATATAAATAAATGGTAGAATGTTTCGACTATACAATTCTACCATTGGTTTTTACACATTGTATAAAACGAGCCTTCCTTGATCCCATGTAGTTAAAATTTTCTTCTTAAAAGTGAGTATTTTTTAAAAAAATCTTTGCTCATTTAAAATACTCCTCTTGGTTTCGTCGAAATGTAGCACTGAAAAAAGATAATATTGCAAAAGGAAACCACACTAAAGGGTAGGATAATGAAGTATTGTTTATTTTTTTGAATACTAGTAGTAAATTCCTTCATAAAAAGGAAAATTCTTCTGCATTTACGGTTTGAAACACTAAAATCTTGCAGTGGGATGAATCTTTCATGATTCTAGATTTTAGAAGTTGTCTCTTAAATATCCTACCTTATTAACATAGAGAGCAGCCAAACCTATGAAAAATACTTATACCATCCCGAGTTAGAGAGTCAAAATGTACAGAAAATACAAATTACAGTAGCTGTACTGTACCCATGTCTATGTTTCTGACAAGAGCTATTGCTTTGAAAAGAACGGGCTTACAGGTAAAAAGACAGTTACAATTGGCAAGAAACCACAAAAACTCAATTGAAAATAGTTGTTATTTTTCAGCCATGAATATATCAAAGTTCTACCAATCGATTTGTGTAAATTATGTTTCAGTAAATGAAATAAAACTCAAATTTTGTAAACAAACACTTTAAAATGTATTTTGTTTTCTCGATACACAATATCATATTATAACCATGTGATCTTAATTTGTGCAAAAAACCATGTGAGCTTAAAAAGTGCATTGAGCTGTAATTGTACTATCTACCCTCTCTGTGAGAGTCGAGTCTGTAATTTCTCCAGTGCTGTGTTGAATTTCTTTTAGCAATACATGCAAGGTTTGGTTTACGGTTTTTATCACTTTTATTAATCATTTCGGATTGATGATCACATTGGTATTTAAAAATAGATATATATACCGGTATATATTGTCTTCCAATTCATGTAACTGAGGCAACAATATTACCAGGTACTACATTAGTTTGATCCAGAAGTCGAAATAAAGACCAATTGAAAACTATATTACAATTGCTACAGTGAATCAAAATTTATTGAATAATACATACAGACTGTATCATTCATACATATTGTTAATTCACGCAAAGAACACAAAATCTAATGCAATTGTGAAAGCTTAAAGACAAAAATCTTACACATCCCTTTACATTTAAGTCCCTTATATCACACCTGTCTTTGTGTATCCTGAGTACTAGTATTATCATTTGCCTTCAAGTCCCCTGTTTAAAACCCGTCTATATCTAATCAAGTATCTGAATACTAGTTTTAACACCCAAAAGGGCATAAGATTCAATTTGGTTTGGAAAACTTTGAACGTTTTATGTTTAAATTCGATACTTTCTTTACAATATTGTGCCAGTATCGTGTGTGCAGAGTTCCACCGCTCTGTTTGCTTTTCTCTATGGCCTTTAAACAATGTTTCTTAGAGGGACACGTTCCTGCTGACAGGAACTCGCCAAAATATTTCCTGATCTCTTCCTCGTCTTCTTCTGACCAACGTTTTCGCTCATGAATATTTTTCGAGGCTTCAGATTTACCACTAGTGGATGTCTTGCTTGACGATGATTTGTTTGACTTTTTATTAGGCACTTTGCTGGACACTGATTTTGTTCTAACAGTTTTATCAGAATCGAAATTTCCAATGTGTTTCTCTTCAGATTTTCGCTTTTTATTGTTTTCGAAGGAGATTTTCTTGATAATGTTGTGATAGTATCTGTTTTGGAGCACCCCTCCCTTCTCTCGGCTCCATTCTATGGCTTCCAAGCACCGCTTCTTTGAAGGACACGTCTTGGTGGCCAGGAAGTCTCCCAGGTATAGTTGTAGTTCGTCTAATTCCTCTTTAGACCAGATCTTATGCTCAACAATGTGGGAAAACCTCTCAGAGTCCTCTTTTTCCTGGTTACTGGCTGACTTCAGAGGCAAAGTAACGCTTGATGTGGCATCTTTTTGTCTATTTTCCAATGTTTCCGCAGCTTTTTTGTCACATTCTTCAATGCTTGTTTCTGGCTCAGCCGGTTTTTTGTCATGTTCTTCAATGCTTGTTTCTGTCTCAGACGGTTTTTTGTCATGTTCTTCAACGCTTGTTTCTGTTTTAGGTAATTTCGTTTCCTCCGGATTTTTATTTTCAGTGGACACACCTACCAATTTTCTGTTTTTGTTGTTTACAGCCGATATCTTCTTGATGATATTTTGCCAGTACCTTTTGTGTATCACTCCCCCGCGCTCAGCACTCTTTGCTATGACCTTCATACATTCCCTTTTAGATGGACAAGTTTTGGATGCGAGGTAGCTGCCAAAGTAAAAGTTTAGTTCACGCTCCTCCTCTTCTGTCCAGCGTTTCCGTTTAAACATAGCAGACAAATCGCTAATTCTTTTTCCAGACTTGTGCTTCAGTCCACTTTTCGATTTTTTACGTGCTAACACTTTATGGGATGTCTGAATAGACTTGCTCATGGCTTTTTCCCATGATGTTTTCATGTTCTTGGCTCTGGACTTTGCCTTGTTGGCTTTCCTCTTCAACTGAAAGTTTCCAGTACTCGTAGATTTACAGTTTCTCCTATTTTCATGTGAGATTTTCGTTATGATGCACTGCCAGTTTATCCTATGTAATACACCGCCCATCACTCTACTCCTCTGAAGAATATCTAGACACTGAAGTCTCGTAGGACAAGTCCTCTTCACAAGGAAGTCACCGAAATACAACTTTAATTCCTCTTTCTCTTCTATTGACCATTTCTGTTTGTCCAATCTCCTGGCCTCTTTCTGTGTCCCTTTATTGTGAGAATAGATAAGATTTACTTGCGCAGACACATTATCAGAATTGTGCTGCGCTTGTGTAGGTTCTGCAGCTACTGGCTCTCTATAGCTAGCCACTGGCGTGTGGTGATATACATTCATCATCCCTGCACGGCCACGGTCTATTTCTTTAGGTTTCTTATGAACATTTCTAAAATGTGTTTCAAAATACCTCTTATGCATCCACTTCAAACAATTAAAGCACGGCTGGTAATCTTTAGATATGAATCTTTCTCGTGTCTGCAAGAGAATTAACTCCCCTTTGCCCTCCTTCACTACTTTCATGTTGTGTAAATGATCTCCCTTTGCCTGTATCTGGTCAAACCTTCCCTTTTGGTCACTCATCAGTGCTTCCTGCACAGCTGGGTCTGACCTGTGACACCTCGCGAGGTGGTCAGGCAAATGGTGTGTCATTTTCTGGCATAAAAAGCAACAATGCCTCTGATTATCCTCACAATCTTGTTTCTTTGTGGGTTGATCACTAATGTCTGTATTCTTCAAAACTTTTTTGATGTATATCTTTGGATTGTCCTCTGCCCTAACAATGGTATCTTCTGTCCTGGGATCGTTAAGGTAAATCTTTGTATTCTCTGCCACCCTGACAATGACCTCTTCTAAAGAAGAATCAACTTCACTCATTGCCTCTTCATCTCCTCTATCACCACCATCGTCAAAATCATCTTTACTCATCTTTTCCCTCTCCTCCACAGACACACCCATATCGTCAACTTCAGTTTTTACTTCCACGACTAGTTCATGGCTTTGAATTGGAATGCTACTGCCATATAAATTATCCAGTTTCTTCCTACTCTTTGAAAGAACCTCATCTTCTTCTTCCTTGCTATTATCATCATCTCTGACATCATCATTAACATCTTCTTCCGGACCTGCACTGCTTTGCTGTGTCGTGCTTAGATGGGACAAATTCAAATCCGTAGTTGCAGTTGATAATTCTGAGAAATTTCTCTCATTAAGTTGTTTTTCAGAAGACTCCTTCTCAGCTACAGCTTTTTGTTCTGTATTAGAACCTTGATCCATAGCAACATCTGGTATTCTTCTTGATGAATTATCACCATTATCAACATGTGTCTCTTCTCTGTGGTAAGTTTTGGTTGAGGTAACTGAAAAAATAACCAAAATTGAAAGACAAAGTGATTATTAGAAGTTAAAGAGTACTGTATACGCAGTTTAATTTTGGCATTATTATCGAGGGTGCTTAGATAGCTAAAATTGAATTTAGAATTAGATAAGGAATATTTGCACTTCAATTGCACATGTAGAACAGTACTGTAAACACCTTTTATTCATGAGAAATTTATTTTCGTATAATTAAGCGAAACAGTGTGCTGGCAAAAATTTCACTCTCATGTATATTGATATTCCTAAAGATTATAAAAATCAAAAACAACAATTTAAGAAAATTTTTTCTCGCTGATAAGGATTAAATGATAATGATTAAATGGTACTACTCTGTTGTAGGGGAAATTAATAACATTTGGCAAAGTTTTTGTTGATAGATACTGAAATGAAATATCAAAACATGTGCCTTTTACATGTATTATGTTTACGTAAAATTTTACAAAGATACATCACATTGCCCCACAAAGCATAGTTCCCCAATTACAATACATCTTGTTTCTTTTAGGCTATGCAAAGTTAATTCCTGGGTTCTCAGGCCTTTTTTCAAGAAATATGATGAGGGAGAAAGGCATTTTTTTTTCTTTTTTATTGCCCCCAAAACATTATGAGGCAGCTTTTTACATTGTACAAAACCCCAAAAAATGATGAGGGAGGTGATTTATTTTTTTTTATTTTATTGATTTAGCAATAAAAAGGGTCAATGAGGCACCCTTGGAAGAAATGAGGAAGGGCCTGAGAACCAAGAAATTATTTTTTTTGGCCTTATCTAAAGCTTACATTCTTAACCTACCTGTATTACCTGACTTGTCCTGTAAGATACACTCTGATGATGTAGAGACCGAAACAGCATGTTGCTTCTTGCCATCCAAAGTGGTATTGCTCTCCAACTGACTGATCTTTTCGCAATGCTTATGAAACCTCCTGTAGTGTCTATTAATCGATCTCCAATGCATCCATTCAAGGCACTCAGGGCAAGGTTTGAAATCTTCGGAAATAAAACTCCCCGTTCTACGAGAGAGAATGAGCTCCCCTTTGCCTTCCTTCATTACTTTCATGTTGTGTAAATGATCCCCCTTTGCCCGTATGTGCTTGAATCTATCAAATCGGTTAACACTGAGTGCTTCCTGTACAGTAGGGTCTGATCCGTGACGCCTCACCAAGTGATCACGTATATGAAGAGTCATTTTCTGGCAGAAAAAGCAACAGTGCTTCTGATGATACGCACGCTCAAGTTTCTCTGTGGGTTGACCGCTATTACTAATGTCTACACTCTTCAAAGCCTTTTTAATGTAAATCTTCGGATTATCTTCTGCAATAACAATGGAATTTTCTGTTTTTAAAACTCTTCTAATGAAAGGCTTTGTATTGTCTGTCACCCTGACAATGGCCTCCTCTGAAGAAAAATCATCTTCACTCATTGCCTCTTCATCTCTTCTAACCCCAACGTCATCAGATTCATCCATATTGTCAATTTCATTTTTTTCTTCTTCAACTAATTGATGGCTTCGATGTGGAAAGCTACTTCCATATAAATTGTCTAGTTCCTTCCTAGCATTCCCCAGTGAAGGAACAATATCCTCTTCTTCCTCCTCATCATCACTGACATCATCACTTAGATCTTGTTCCAGAGCTTCACTGCCTGGGTTTGCAACACTTACATCAGAAACTGATAACTTTCCCTCACCCGGCTGACGTACAGGTGATTCTTTTTCTGCTACAACTGGATGCTCTGTTTGATAATTCTGCTCAACATCTGGAATTCCACTACAAAAATTTCCTGTGTTATGCTCATTTTGCTCTTGTCTATCAAAACTCTTGGTTAAAGCTGAAGCCAACTTGTCAGGAAAAGTGGTTCCAACATCAGATTTTGAGGACTGAAGTAACAACGGGTTTTCTTCCTTTGGTAGCTTCTCATTCTCATTTTCATGAAATAATTTTCTATGTGATGGTTCTTCAGCTGAGCTACCTTAAAATAAATAAAAATAAAAGATCTAGTTATTCATAACCTCCCAGAATTCTCAATCCTAAATTTTAAATTTTCCCATTAATTCACTAAAGCTTGGAGCATTTTGTTTAAGTACAGTCAAACTTGTCTTAGCGGCCACCCGAAATCAACGGCCACTTGCAGTCAGCGGCCACTTTTTGTTCCCCCCGATGATTTTTACTACATATTTTAACTGGAATAAACGGCCACCTGTGTAACGCGGCCAGCGGCCACTCAAATCCTCCCCCAATAGCCTTGTTGACACTGTAATAGGCGGCCATTTCGTCACTTGTTGCGATTCTATCAGTTTTAAACGTGATGGCTTGGGCAATTATATCCTCGATAGTCAATTTAACCTATTAATGCAATTAAAGAAATTGTTTTTAGATACGCTGAACTCGGTTTTTGTTCATGAAAAAGATAAATATTTGTCCTGTTAGATCAATTTGTAATCATTTTTCAAGATCGCTGATTGAAAAATTAAAAGAATTTTATTACTGTACAATTGATACTTTTCTCGAGCTCTAGCTAAAGAAATTCACACCTTTAGATTTAGATTCCACGTAGAAGCCCTAATTGCTACTCTTGTAAAAACAAAGTGCTTCATATGGCATGATTATCTCGTGAATTTCACTATCAAGAGACGATCGATAGGGATTAGTCACGCTCTACTGCATTTGACACCTGTGTTATGGAATGATTTTCAACTGCGTAAGTACATATCTCTGGTCAACTGGTTAATTTGATTTTTGTGTATGTTATATAGAAATTCTGACAGCTTTATAAAAAATAAAATTAATCAGACTTTATAAACTTCAATAAGTAAGTTAATTACCGATTGATTAAGTTGGGGGGTACACTGCTGACTATCTCTTTAACACATGTAAGTGAATTTTATTTACATATTTTTACTTAAATTCCTATGATTTATTTTATTAACCATTAAGCTGTATTTTTGTGTATTTTTTTCTTTATAAAAAGGATAATAGTCAGGCACTATATGTATTAATTTAAAGATTTTTTTAATAATTCAATGGAACAAAAGCACACTTATGAATGCATGATGTTTAACTAATATGTAGGAACAGAAACATGCACAAAACCTTAAACATTTCGAATTCTTTAGTATTCTTTTTAAATGAGCTTTAATTATTATATATACACATAAAAAGCTTTTGTGAAATTGAACTGTTTAATTATGATTAATTAATTAAACTGTAGTGCTTAATGTGGTTTATTTATTGACAAATGTCCTTTTTGAGGGCAAACTGGAATAAGAGGCCACCTGTCTTAAGTGGCCAGTTTCCAGACTTCCCAAAGGTGGCCTCTTAAAACAAGTTTGACTGTATTTATGTGGTAACCTTCAACAAATATTACCTGGCTTATCCTGTGTTCTTGGTTTGGAAAGTGTATAAATTAGAACAGTGCCTTGCGTGTGGTTCACAAAAGTTGATCTGCACCCCCATTTACTGTCACCTAGTGAACAGTTATGAAATTTTCTCTGGTGTTTTTTTAGATTCCTGGTGTGCAGCCAAACAAGACACTTTGGACAAGGACCGAAATCCTTGGAATTAAATCTCCCTTTTCTGCATGAGAGAATTAGTTCCCCTTTCCCTTCCTTCATCACCATTGTGTTGTGTAAGTGATCTCCCCTGGCACGTAATCTGTCATAAATTTTTTTCCTGTTAGTCACATTACAGCTCAGAGCTCCGACTACAGCTGGGTCTGAACTGTGATGGAGTGAAAAATGGGAGGGCAAATGAAAGGACATTTTCTGGCATATAAAACAACAGTGCTTTTTCTTCCTCACACAATTCAGTTTCTCAATGGATTGCTGGCTATTACTTTGATCCATGTTTCTTGCAAGCTTTCTGGTGTATATATTGGGATTGTCCTCTGCTCTGATTATGAATTCCCCATAAGGAAGACCTTTACCACTCATCATCTCCTTTTCATCTCTGTCAGTAATTACCAGCCTGACATCCTCAGTATCCACCTCCTCCACTTCTTCATGGCTTGAAAGTCTTTTCTCTTCTGAAGGAATATCATCTTCTTCCTCATTATCATCATCACTAGTATCATCACCTACATCATCTTCCCAATCTTCATTGCCTGGCCGTGTCATGCTCACACTATCAATGTCAATGTAGACATCTTTTGTAACTTCATGATCAACATCTTTGGAGCCTGGTTGTATGATAACATTATAATCATCATCAGCAACATAATCGGTAACTTCATCATCATTAGGATCTTCACTGCCCGGCTTTATCATGTTTCCACTATTGTCACTATCAACATCTTTATAAACTGCGGCATTTAGAACTTCATTTGCTGGCTGTGTCATGCTAACACTTTCTTTATCATCACAAACATCTTCATTAAGTTCATCATTAATATGTTCCATTCTTGGCTGTATCAGGCTCACACTATCATCCCCATCAACAACAACTTTATTAAGTTCATCTTTTAGATCTTTGCTGCATTGCTGTGTTATGCTAAGTACTCTATCACCATCTTCACCAGCATCTTCATCACCAATATTTTCCCTGCCTGGTTGTCTCCTAACACTATAATCATCATCGACAACATCAAAAACTTTATCATCTGTGACTTTGCTGTCTGGCTGTATCATGCTATCATTGTCATCATTAACATCTCCATTAACTTCAGCATTAAGATCTTCACTGCATAACTGTGACATGCTAACTCTAAAACAATCGTCATCAACATCTTCAGTAACTTCATCAACAACATCTTCAGTGCCTGTCTGCTTCATGCTTACACTCTCTTTGTTATCAACATCACCTTCAAGATCTTCAATGCTTGATTCTGACATGCTAACACTATCATTGTTATGGCTACCAACATCTTTAGTAATTTCCTCAACAACATCTTTACTGCCTGGCGGTATCATGCTTACACTTTCATCATCATCATCAACATCTTCATTCACATTAGCACCAATATCTTCACTGCCTGGGTGTGTCATGTTTACAGTATTATCTTCATTACCAGCACCATCAGTGACTTCATCACCAATATCTTTGCTGCCTGTCTGCTTCATGCTAAAACCCTCATTGTTATCAACATCACCATTACCTTCAACATCCAGATCTTCAATGCTTGATTTTGTCATGCTATTACTTTCATTGTTATGGCTACCAATATCTTCTTTAGCTTCACCATTAAGATCTTCACTGCCTGAATTGGGCATGCAAACTCTAAAACTGTCATCAACACCATGTTCATTCACTGCATCACCAATATCTTTGATGTCTGGATGTTTAATGCTAGCACTATCATAGTCATCATCATCTTCTGTAATTTCATCACCAATATATTTGCTGCCTGTCTCCTTCATGCTAACACTCACATTGTCATCAACATCACCATTAACTTCAACACCAAGATCTTCAATGCTTGATTTTGTCATGCTAATACCATCATTGATATGGCTACCAATATCTTCAGTAACTTCCTCAACAATATCTTCATTGCCTGGATGTGCCATGTTTACACTATAATTGTCAACAAGGACATCTTCTGGAACTTCATCATCAATATCTCTGCTGTCTGTCTGTGTCATGCTACGACTATCATCGTCATCACATTCATCATCATCAACTTCATCATTAAGATCTTCTTTGCTTGGCTGTATCATGCTAACATGGGACAAATCTAACGCCACAGTTTCAGCTGGATGATCTGAGGAATGCAGCTGTTCTGGAGCAAAGTCTTTTTCAGCTTTAAGATCTGTTTGAACATTTTGTTTCAGCTCGTCTGGCATTGTAATAGATGAATTATCAGCATTGTTTTCATCTGTCTCTTCTCTTTGGTAACTCTCAGTTACAGTGAATGTTAACTCACTATGCTGTAAAATATAAAGTATATTTTAATTTTTTTTTAAATTTTAAATTGGACCTTTAGAGAAAGGGCTTTAGATGGAACAAATTGTGTCATAACCTTTCATTTAAATCTGAAAGAGTGCTTTTAATTTGTTTTTTTTCTTTTTTGGGAAAGGAGGTTTTGGATGGTATCAAATCATATACATATCTCATACCTTCATTAATTTCCTTGCAACCTCACTTTCAGATTTCTCATTTACTACAGCCTCCTTTTCAGGATCTTTATCTATTTCAGCCTCACTTTCAGATTCCTCATTTGCAGCAGCCTCCTTTTCAGAATCTTTATCTATTTCAGCCTCACTTTCAGTTTTCTTATTAGTTGTAGCCTCACTATCAAACCTTGTATTTGCTGTAACCTCCTTTTCATAATCTTTATCAATTTCAGCCTCACTCTTCGATTTCTCCTTTGTTGCAGCCTCACTCTCAGATTCCTTATTTGTTGTAGCCTCACTTTCAAATTCTCCGATTGCTTTAGCCTCGTTATCAGATTTCTCCTTTGTAGTAGTTTCAGGTTCCTCATTTGTTATTGCCTCATTTGTAACCTCTTTGTTTGTCTCATTTATTCTCTCACCATTATCCAATAGTTCAGGAACCATTCTTTCAGTGTTATTTTCAAATGTTATTACACTTTTCATCTCGTCTTCATTAGGATCTGAAGTGAGACATAAAAATACCTTTACTTCTCCATTAAAAAGAAATCTTTTTGCTTTTCTTTTTTTCTGGTTGTTAAATTTGATTTTTTTTTTTTAACAAGTGAAATATATAAAATACAAATATTTCCAACATTGATATGCTTTTAAAATGTGGCTTAAAATTGTATTGTACACTTAAACTTATCCTTGATCATCAAATTTCAAATAATACCTTAAGTTTTTCAATACATAGATTTATGTATACTGATTAATGTGGTGATATCTTCTACCTTTTCTTCTCAGTGAATATTTATTTCAATTTTACTCTCGTTAAATTCTGGACTTTTATGAGTAGCACTGACTTTACAGTTGACAGCTTACTTTTACTCTAGAACAAGGTACTGAAGCTGTTTTACGATATACCGTAATTTTCGGATTATAGGTCGATACTTTTTTTCTCAGAACCGCTGAGGTCGACCAATATACGAATTCGACCTTTCTAAGGCTCAAGTTTACGAAAAATGCCCCAAAATCAATAAAATTTACGTCAATTTCAAAGCAAATCTGTGCCACTTTCATAACTTTTTTCATTATTTTACGCAGAAAAATTAATGCCTAGGTAAACAATAAAATATTTATTTTATAGCTTTCTTACAAAATAAATTCCATTACATATCCGTTGATGACAAAGGAAAAAACTGTGCTTCATCAAGTAAATAATTCCTCAACGTGTTGCCATCATGCGGTAGCCATCTTGTGAAGTTAGGAAGTCGCTACCGTTTACTAAAAGTAAAACCGCAACCGGATCAAAATTTAAAATACGGAAAATTTTTCAAGATCACAACTGTAGTGTTTTACCATTTATTAGTAGATTGATAAATTGAAATAGTATTAATTTTTTTTATTGTTACAGTCTTATATTTATTTATGTGTAAAATGAGTGAAATAAATTGTTGCCAATCAATTCCTAAATTTAATTACCAAATAAACCGATAGTCATTACTATATCTATTTTTTTTTATTTTATTTAATTAAAATACCGGTCAAATGAATTAGCGCTATACAAAGATTGGCTTCTAACAGAATTTTAATTGTCTCACAGATAAAAGGATTTACACTGTGTGTACACGCAAAGGTTTTAACACCTGACAAATTAGTGTGTTGGTTTAATACCCTCAGGGCATGATTAGCAGATCCACGTGCCGTTATAGGGTATTAGTGTTACACATCATTGAACAAACAAAGCCATGAAATTGATAATGACTGTCAAATTGTGAATGTACCGATACTCTCAATTAAATATATAATTAAACTTATAGCGTGGTAATATTATTTCAATTCTTTACTGTTGCTTTATATATACATTCAATGGTCGTTTGCGGGTTTTAGCAAATCCCTGAAGAACAAAATTGAAAATGGCGGACATCGAAGCAATTGTCGACCACCGGTAAATAATGTCTGAATAAATATATTAGGAATGTGTCCAAGTTGTTCTGAAAGCAGAATTATTATTCTTTTTTCTCGAATATTTCCCGAATTATACCTGTAAAATAAGAACGTGTTTACGTGTTATTTATGCCTCTGGTTTAACAACAGTATGAAACTACGGAGGCATTGAACAGGAAAGTTGGAGAAAAATAAGTAGTAACACAATTCAACGAAGTTTTAACTACATTTTTTTAAAAACTTTATTAAAATGCTCTACTCATTAAAATACCTGTTTGTTTTCTTGATACGTTCATGTCACGGAATTACCCCGGTAATTATAGAGGTCTACCTGTTCTGATACGTTGTATCTGCGTAAGAATCTTTAGAAAACGGGAAACAAAGCCTCGTCCTATATAGTAAGTTCGTCCTATCTTAGGATTTTTCAGAAATTAAGGCTGAAAATGAGCCTTTCGACCTATATACCCCATCGACCTATGACCCGAAAATTACGGTAAATATTTAGCTCACCATTTAATTCAACCAAAATAACGGGTTATTTCAAAGCATAAATAAGTTGTTCTTAAAGAAAACAACAACCAACCTACCCTCAACTCCTGACCTTCACATGTTAGTGCTCCTAACAACTAGAAAGGTGTTCTTATCTATTATCAATTCTGTACCTCCAGATATGATCCAGGTTTAAATGTCAAGTAAACTGTCAACTGAAAGTCAGTGCTTCTCGTAAAAGTCCATTTCTCTCTCAATTTTCTCTCAAACCAACCAGCCAAAATGACTCAAAATCAACGCAGAAATAGTAAATAAATTCGCCTGTACTTTAAAACATTGATAAAATGTAAATAGTTACTTAACAAGATTTAAAGATGAGCACCATATTGTTAATACTTACTCCTCCCATTCAGGGTAAACAACTTCGTCTTCCCTGCAATTCTTCTGGTTGTAGATGATTCTTAAACAACTTTCTGGATTCATTTTTCTCACATAACAAAACATGAATTCAAAACAAACAGGAATTTTCAGAAGTAAGTGATCATCAAATCTCAACTTACAAAAAAATACAATTATATGAAAATACTTAACAACAACTTACCCCTTTTATTTCACTTTGTCATCAGATAATATATTTTAGCTATACTTACAGATGTATAAAAGATTCACGAATCGTCTGGGTATTACTTCTTGCACATTGCATCACCAAATGAATATAAAAAGTCCCGTAAAAAAATGACCGAAATTTTCCAACATTATTCACTGATATCTGAAATACTACTGATTTCGAGTCCCAACTACTTTTTATGTATTTCAAAATTGATACATGTACATTGTATCTAAAATCCTTGGATATCTCAAAGATTTTTTCTCCATGCCACTGTGTATGAGATATCATGGTTTGATTTGAGTCTTGATATACGAAAAAAATATGTCGCCATTAACCCACCATATTAGTGGAAAAAAATAAACAGACGACTAAACAAAGCATTGATCAAAAAGCTAGAATTAACCTCAAAGTGTTTAGCACTGGATTGTGGGAAATTTCTAAAAAAGATATCACCACATTACCAGTATTCCATAATTCAACACATTTAACATCAATGAAACTTACTTGTGGAAACGTTTTTCTTTTTTACGAGTCCCAGCGCATCTAGAAGTGAGGCCCCAGGTTTGTATCTCGGGTCAACATCCTCTTGAGCTAAAAATAATCCTTGTTTAATAAATATTTGTCGAATAGTTTCATTTATTTCTTTTATTCTCAAGCAAGAAATACATTTATCCTCAAATTTTGATACCTCCTGATGAATTCTAGATATTAATATTCAAAACAAATGCATATCTCATGCACTAAATACCCATAAAACATTTTAAAATAATACAAAGGTTAAAGTTCAGTAAGAATATTAGATGAAGTAAAGTTCAAGTTCTGACCTTCAGTCTCCCTGACGACTGGGGCTGGCTTGGTGCTATAACAGGATCTCTTTGTACAGTACACCAGGTGATTTGCTGTAAACCAATGAAAACTTATCATGACAATTACTGACCAATCAGAAAAAGCCAAGAAACATAACTGCTCTAGAAATTGACCAATGATAACATATTATAGCATTCTCCATTACATTGTGTACAAAGTCTTTTAAATGCTAGTCTAGTACATGTCTATGAAACAGTTGTCAAACATTTTTGTCACTTTCTTATAAATTATTCTCGGTCAATATTGTATTTCGAATACACTGTATAAATTAATTCTTTTAACATAATTGGTTCCTGACCAATCTTGTTGCCATAGCGACTGACAAATCCACAGAGACAGTGCATGGGCTCCTTCATTGGTCGTTCCCAGGGTATGTTCAGATTGAGGCTTGACATTTGACCCGAGTGGAAGCCCATCATGTGATTAGCATATGCGATGCTGCAACTGGTGGCAAATCGACACATGGAACACTCTATGTGTTTTCTGTAATGATAACACCAATATATCTATGACAATAGATAAATATCTACATGTGCATCTAACAACTTACAGGTCAATATATGCCAATATCAGTATCAGACAAAGTCAAAATATATTTTTGTTTGACCTTATTTACCTGAAATGATCCGGTGTCCCCATTACAGTTTTACACTCCACACAGCTGTTGTAGTTCACGGCGTAAGGGAATCGCGTTCCACCGAAGTCCAGGACTTTACTGACGGCGGGGGCATTCAGGGACTTCAGCGCCTGTTTACTGGACAGTCCAGACTCCGGGACCTTGATCATCATGTCCTGTCCATAGACACTGGGTCTGGAATCTAGAATAGAAAGGACAAAACTAGAATATAATGGACAAGTCTAGAATAGAATGTACAAGTCTAGAATAGAATGAACAAGTCTAGAATAGAATATTGTAATCTAGAATAAAGTGTCTATTGTAACCTATGGTCCTTCTTTTTGTGAGTTTTACAGTCTGCTGGGTTGACTATATATAACGTACCTATTCCCTTTTGATTGGCTACGTGGTCCTTCTTTTTGTGGGTTTTACAGTCTGCTGGGTTGACTAGATATAACGTACCTATTCCCTTTTGATTGGCTACGTGGTCCTTCTTTTTGCGAGTTTTACAGTCCGCGGGGTTGACTAGATATAACGTACCTATTCCCTTTTGATTGGTCGCGTGATCCCTCTTTTTGTGGGTTTTACAGTCCGAGGGGTTGACTTTATATAACGTACCTATTCCCTTTTGATTGGCTGCGTGATCCCTCTTTTTGTTTGTTTTACAGTCCGAGGGGTTGACTAGATATAACGTACCTATTCCCTTTTGATTGGCCGTGTGATCCTTCTTTTTGTGAGTTTTACAGTCTGCTGGGTTGACTATATATAACTTACCTATTCCCTTTTGATTGGCCGCGTGATCCTTCTTTTCATGAGTTTTACAGTCTGTGGGGTTGACTATATATAGCGTACCTATTCCCTTTTGATTGGCCGCATGATCCTTCTTTTTGTGAGTTTTACCGTCTGCTGGGTTGACTATGTATAACGTACCTATTCCCTTTTGGTTGGCTACGTGGTCCTTATTTTTGTGTGTTTTACAGTCGGCGGGGTTGACTATATATAACATACCTATTCCCTTTTGATTGGCGGCATGGTCCTTCTTTTTGTGTGTTTTACAGTCGGCGGGGTTGACAAAGGTCAGCCTACAGAAGGTGCACTTCTTGCTGTTGGACTTAGACTGATGCTTAAGGAGATGTCCATAATAAGTCTGGGTCTGGCCCCACCCTTGCGACACGAACTTAACCGCAAACACCTTAAGGCAGTATAGACACAGAATGTGCTGCGAGCTGTCGTGTTTCTGAAATGAAGTTCATTACCATGAGAGTAATTATTTACTGTGAAAGTACTGAGAAACAGTAAATAATTAACTGACAAATGAATCAGTCAGATTAATTAATAACAGTGAGAGTAATGTATCCCGTTGAGAGTAAACCAGAAGTCTCTGTCGAGACTGAAGCTCTACTGGTTTGAACTTATAGCAAAGGAAGAGAAGAGTACTTAAGCAGCTGGGATTTGAAACTTTACAACAGCAATATATAGAATAATGATCGTTGATAAAGTCTCTTTATGTTCTTAGTGTAGTCTACTTGTGTGCCAAGTTATATTGAAATCAGACCAAAACTGTAGGAGGAGTAGCATTTTGAAACAATTTTACAGACATTTCAATTTTTAGTAACCACGGCAACACCGTTCATCAAAATTAAAATTCGATATACAGAATTATGTATCTTAGTGTATTCTACTTATGTGCCAAATTATACTGAAATCAGACCAAAACTGTAGGAGGAGTAGCATTTTGAATCAATTTTATAGATATTTCTATTTCTAGTAACCACGGCAACACCGTTCATCGAAATCAAAAACCGATACATGGAATTATGTATCTTAGTGTATTCTACTTGTGTGCCAAGTTATACTGAAATCAGACCAAAACTGTAGGAGGAGTAGCATTTTGAAACAATTTCACAGAAATTTCTATTTTTAGTAACCACGGCAACACCGTTCATCGAAATCAAAAACCGATATACAGAATTATGTATCTTAGTGTATTCTACTTATGTGCCAAGTTATACTGAAATCAGACCAAAACTGTAGGAGGAGTAGCATTTTGAAAGAATTTCACAGAAATTCTATTTTTAGTAACCACGGCAACACCGTTCATCGAAATCAAAAACCGATATACAGAATTATGTATCTTAGTGTAGTCTACTTGTGTGCCAAGTTATACTGAAATCAGACCAAAACTGTAGGAGGAGTAGCATTTTGAAAGAATTTCACAGAAATTCTATTTTTAGTAACCACGGCAACATCGTTCATCGAAATCAAAAACCGATGCATAGAAATATGTATCTTGGTGTAGTCTACTTGTGTGCCAAGTTATACTGAAATCAAACCAAAACTGTAGGAGGAGTAGCATTTTGAAACAATTTCACAGAAATTCTATTTTTAGTAACCACGGCAACACCGTTCATCGAAATCAAAAACCGATACACAGAATTATGTATCTTATTGTATTCTACTTGTGTGCCAAGTTATAATGAAATCAGAATAAAACTGTAGGAGGAGTAGCATTTTGAAAGAATTTCACAGAAATTTCTATTTTTAGTAACCACGGCAACACCGTTCATCGAAATCAAAAACTGATATACAGAATTATGTATCTTATTGTAGTCTACTTGTGTGCCAAGTTATATTGAAATTAGACCAAAACTGTAGGAGGAGTAGCATTTTGAAAAGTACGTAAGGGTTGCCCGCAACCCTGTGTCTCGCCTGCTGTCGCTGTGGTTAGTAAGAAATGGTACTGATATTGTTGGTTACCCATGATGTGTAGACTGACAAATTATCATGCCACTATAAGTTATAGTTGCTGAGATATGGACCTCCACCATAAATTTATGCAAAGTCACTCATGCGGAAAAATGTAGGTCAAGATGACCTAATTCTGGTACAGGCGTTTGTGGTTACCCATGATGTATCCACTGACAAATTATCATGCCACTATAAGTTATAGTTGCTGAGATATGGACCTCCACCATAAATTTATGCAAAGTCACTCATGCGGAAAAATGTAGGTCAAGATGACCTAATTCTGGTACAGGCGTTTGTGGTTACCCATGATGTATCCACTGACTAACTATCATGCCACTATAAGTTATAGTTGCTGAAATATGAACCTCCATTATCAATTTAACCAAAGTCATTCATGCAGAAAAATGTAGGTCAAAATGACCTAATTCTGGTACTGATGTTGTTGGTTACTTATAACCTGTACAATGACAAATCATCATGCCATTATAAGTTATAGATGCTGAGATATGGACCTCCACCAAAAATTTAACCAAAGTCACTCATGCAGAAAAATGTAGGTCAAGATGACCTAATTCTGGTACTGACGTTTGTGGTTACCCATGATGTATCCACTGACTAATTATCATATCCCTATAACTTATAGTTGCTGGAATATAGGTCTTCACCATAAATTATCATGAAAAAACTAAGTCCAACTTAAGGAAAAAATACGGAAAAATTTGAATTTTTTTTTTCAAAATCATACTTGGGATATAAATTTTTATCCATACTGAATATTGTGTCCAAATTTCAAGAAGACTGAATAAAATTTGAGAAAGTTATTGCAGTTTATAAAACTTTGACATTTGGGTTAACCAAAAGTTGGACGCCGACGACGACGACGACGACGACGGAATCTATGGTCGCTATGTCTCGCTTCGCGACATTCGTCGCAGGCGAGACAAAAATTGTTTACAGACAGACGGACAGACGGACAGACAGACAGACAGACGGACAGACGGACGGACGCCGGACGCATTACTATCGCATAAGCTCTTCTGGTCTCTGACCAGTAGAGCTAAAAACTTGCAATGTGTGAAAAAAATAACAAGCACCTACGTAATGTAACTAAATGTTATGACTTTGACCTGAGCATGTCATTCTTACTTACCTTTTTGAAATGGTCGACGACGTCACTGTACATGGAAGATCGGAATTTACATAGCTGGCAGATGTACGGCATCTCACATGCATTGTGATTGACCCGCATGTGTGTCATCAGGGCCTGACGTGACTGGTGGTCCCGCTCACAAATACGGCACATCAGCACATTCACGTTATTCATATGTACCTATAAATAGACACATCAGTATGTTCACATTATTCATATGTACCTATAAATAGGCACATCAGTACATTCACGTTATTCATAATGTACCTATACATAGAAACATTTAGAATGTTAATATTATTCATGTGTACCTATAAATAGAAACATAGGTACGTTCACAGTATTCATATATACCTATATATAGACATATCAATATCTCAAATAATGTATCAACCTGTCTGTAGCAGTGTTTATAAACAGTGACAAATATTGTTACCTTTTCCACATGAGTTTGCATCTCAAATGGTGTATCAAACTGTCTATAGCAGTGTTTACACTGCGTCAGGTCACTCAGGTCGATGTTCTGTTGTTTACTGGAGTCAATATGGCCCTGGATGTGCATCATTGCCTTAATGTTGTTATACAACATCTTATTGCAGTACCAACACTACAAAAGAACATCAATATAATCAAAGTACTGAAAAGACTGGATGTGCATCACAGTCTTAATGTTGTCAGATAGCACACAGGTATTGCTGCTGTATAAACATTAAATATATATTTTACATATACCTTCATATATGTGTATCCTCAGTACAAGGTTAACTAGTGACCTTGACCCTGAATTACTGACCTTGAACCTGAATTCATTCTTTTCTTCGCTGTATGTTGGGTCTCCCTCCATCTTTCCGTAATAAAACTCATCCAGCGGCACCCAGTTACCTACAATCAAACAGATCTCACACTTACTGCAATGGTTGAAATCTAAGCTGCTATTATCATTCTGCACATATATGCCTCTTAAATACATATAATTTATGCAAGTTCATATTATCATCAATCAGGATACAGTTTTCTGTTAAAAGTTTCTTTCATGGAGAAATCCAAATCTTATAAATAAAAAAAATTATAAGAAAACAAGAGGCCCATGGGCCACATCGCTCACCTGAGCACTAAGGGTAGGAAAAAGAAGAAAATGGCTTTTTATTGTAAAGTTTAAATCCAAAAGTAGTCCCATGACCAATCATGGATTTGCTATTTTTACTACTTGAGCATGCTTCCATATAAATATGATGAATTATGGCTTTGTCATTCTTGAGAAGAATATTTTTAAAGAGTTTTCCTATACATTTCTATGTTAAACTTTGGTCGGCCATTTATGCCCTGCCCTACCCCCCGGGGGTCAGGATTTGAACAAACTTGAATCTACACTACCTGAGCATGCTTCCATATATATATGATGAATTATGGCTTTGTCATTCTTGAGAAGAAGATTTTTAAAGAATTTTCTTATATATATCTTTAAAAACTTTGGTCGGCCATTTTGGCCCCGCCCTACCCCCGGGGGTCATAATTTGAACAAACTTGAATTTACACTACTTGAGCATGCTTCCTTATAAATATGATGAATTATGGCATTGTCATTCTTGAGAAGATTTTTAAAGAATTTTCCTATATATTTCTGTTAAACTTTGGTCGGCCATTTTGGCCCCGCCCTACCCCCGGGGGTCATGATTTGAACAAATTTGAATCTACACTACCTGAGCATGCTTCCATATAAATATGATGAATTATGGCTTTGTCATTCTTGAGAAGAAGATTTTTAAAGAATTTTCCTATATATTTCTATGTAAAACTTTGGTCGGCCATTTTGGCCCCGCTCTACCTCCAGGGGTCATGATTTGAACAAACTTGAATCTGTACTACCTGAGGATGTTTCCCCATAAGTTTCATCTTTCCTGGCACAGTGGTTCTTGAGAAGAAGATTTTTTAAATATGCCACCAAATTTTTAATAATTCCCAATTATCTCTCCTTGAATGAGGGCATGGCCCTTCATTTGAACAAACCTGAATCTTCTTCACCCAAGGATACTTTGTGGCAAGTTTGGTTGAAATTGGCCCAGCGGTTCTTGAGAAGAAGTCGAAAATGTGAAAAGTTTACAGACAGACGGACAGCTAGACAGAAAGATGGACAGACAGATGGACGCCAGACAAAATGTGATCAGAAAAGCTCAGGTGAGCTTAAAATGAATCTACATATATTCTCCATTTTGCATAAAGTTTCATCACCTTCTTTATACATTATCTTGAATGTGTACAAATCAGTTAATTCAAGTATGCTGATGTCATATAAACACAGTGGGGCCATCTTTTAAAAAATTGCTTCGATGCCTTCTCCCAACAGACTGACTAAAAACAACCCAACTCAAAACTTTTTTTTACCTTCCAGGACTCTATTTTTTTGTTGTTGTTGTTGTTGTTGTTTTTTTTTATTCCTCTTATTCCTTAAAAAAAATAGCAAATATTTTTTTAAAGATGGCCTGATGTATGAAATCAATATGGTCTTATCATATATGACCCTTCACCTTGATTGTCTGTTTCCACTCTCTTGCGTTTCGGACTGGTGTCCTCCAGTTGCTGTGGTAATGCCCTTTTGACCCCAATACCATAGGTGCCATCTACTGGCGTTAACTGCTGTAGAGTTTGCTGTATGTTGGCTGTAAATATAAACATCATCAGTAATGATTTTACAAATGATCAGATTATGTTTTTATTTATTTACTTCCCTAATAAATCATTTGTATGTGGGTTTTTTTTTATTACTGTTTTCATGATCTAAAATTGTGTATTGTTTGGCATGACATAAATTTTGAATATCTGATGTCAAACCATTGGTAAGTAGATTGTTTTGGCATAACACTTTAAAAAGGACTTGATGCGGTCATGGCCAATATTTGCCCCCAAAATCAAACTTTGATGGAGAAATATACATTTTATGTTTTAAAACAGGGAGATATCTGCAGACTTTAAAGCACTGGTTGGTGGTTTTTGTGGTGGGTACTTGGTTATTGTGGTGGTTTGTTGTTATGGTGGGTGGTTGTTATGGTGGTCGGTTGTTAAGGTGGGTGGTGGTTGTGTTGGATGGTTGTTGTGTTGGATGGTTGTTGTGTTGGGTGGTTGTTGTGGTGGATGGTTGTTGTGTTGGATGGTTGTTGTGTTGGGTGGTTATTGTAGTGGGTGGGAGTGATGGTTGTTGTTGTTGATGCCTGTGGTGGGTGGTTTTTGTGGTAGGTAATTATTGTGTGGTGGTGGTGGTGGTGGTACGTACCTCTCTGAGGAATAATGATGCTTCCCCCTTGAATCTGTAGCGCTGTTGTCTGTGGCTGATGGGAGGGAAACCTCTGCAGCTGTTACATTGAGAATCAAGAATGTCATGTGAAAAATACAGCACTGTTAAATTCTAATCATTTTGAGTATATTACAGTCTGAAAAATATCACTCCCACCTTTCTCTGTTATCCAAGTAAGACTGGTTACATTACATGTACTAATTTAAAAAAATAAAGGGGGGGGGGGTGGTGGGGGCAAAATGTCCTATTCTCAAAAGACAAAGTGGAAAGTCACTCTTTATTCATGCATTTTAATTCAGTTTTTTAATTTTAGGCTAGGCAGGATTTCAGAATACACCAGTCTGGATTAGATAAGTTTCAACGTATACATAACACATTGACTGTAGTTTTCTTGCTGTTTTTTTGCTTTACCTGAATCCCGGGCATCTGGACGGTCTGTACCAGCTGTCGAGGAACCGCAGGGAAGTGACTTAGCGGTGCCCTGGCCTGAGCTACCTGGGCGGGTGGTGCCGGTGGTGTCTTCTGTACAGGTGGACTCTCCCCAATAAAGATAATATCAGGACTAGTAGACCTTGGTGGCTCTGAAATGTTAAAGACCACTGTAGATTACTATGACTTAAGTATTTGGTATATATTTATTAGCGAGACAAAATTTTTGCGAACTGTGGTTTCTGTTTATATAATTCTTGTGATTTTTTTATTTAAAATAAACATGATAAAAGATATCTTTAACCAGACGAGTGATATTGAATAAATTGTAAATAATCTTTTTTACGCAAAATGTGGATGAAGTGAAGGTGCCTAGGTCCCATATTTAATTCAGGAACCTAAGTTATCTATTTACATACCCTGTGGTGTCGATCGCGGCGCCTGGGCCCCCTGTATCACGTCAGGACTGTTATCTATATGGTTTTTTACATACCCTGTGGTGTTGATCGCGGCGCCTGGGCCCCCTGTATCACTTCAGGACTGTTATCTATTTAGTTTTTTACATACCCTGTGGTGTTGATCGCGGCGCCTGGGCCCCCTGTATCACGTCAGGACTGTTATCTATTTAGTTTTTTACGTACCCTGTGGTGTTGATCGCGGCGCCTGGGCCCCCTGTATCACTTCAGGACTGTTATCTATTTAGTTTTTTACGTACCCTGTGGTGTCGATCGCGGCGCCTGGGCCCCCTGTATCACTTCAGGGCTGTTATCTATTTAGTTATTTACGTACCCTGTGGTGTAGATCGCGGCGCCTGGGCCCCCTGTATCACTTCAGGACTGAGCTGCTGTAGTGTCGGGGGAGGGACGCGCTTCCGAGGATCATCAAGGACAGTAACAATAGCTTTACCGAGCTGGGCCAGGCGATGAGCTTCTCTCACCTAAAACAAATAAAATACTGAACTCAAAACTGGTCACTATGACAACATGATGAGCCTCTTTTATCTATGAAAACATGAAATTAAGTTGTAGTAGTGCCTCTGAAAACTTGAAGAATTTCCTTACAATTTAAAATCAAAGTAAACAGCTGATATAAGAAATTAACCACATGCCTGTAAAATCAAGCCAAATCTTACATGTTTAAGCTCAAAGAATTTTATCTGAAAGTATACTACTATAGGAAAATGAACAAACTAAAGTCGTACTAACAATTTTAAACTTCAGACATGAGAACATTTCTTAATATTGATTATTTTTAACTCTGTGTGCCCTCTGACCTTTTCCTGTGACCTTTGACACTCCAGTACTTTTTCTTTGTAGGCCGCTATCTGCACCGGACTAAGGCTCTCGTCCCAGCATTCCATCATCAACATGGGCATCGCCGCGCCACTCCGCAGGCTCGTAGATGACATCCGACCACTCTTCTTCACCATCTTCTATGTAAACAAAAATCAATTTTACTGATTAAAAGGATTGTCTTATGCAACTTAAAAACCACATCATGTGACGTCTAGATGTATAGTGCTTTAATGTGATTAAAGTAGTTTTGGATTTTAAGCACTCTGGAAAAAATATTTCAAAATAAGGCCTCCTTAAAAAATTGTTTGTTTGGAATTGCTGCCTGAAGGGTTTCAGACACAAGAGGGAGGGAGGAAAATTATTTTTTTTTTTTAATTGAAGAAAAATTCAAGTTTTTATAAAAATCTACGTAAACAGTAAATACATAGTCTGACTTTAAAAAAAAAAAGTATCTACCATCAACAAAAAAAATTACATAGATCTGACACTATATTCAGGGCTCGACATTAACGCTTGTCTGCTTGTCCGGTACCAATGAAAAATAAATTCGGACAAGTGAATATTGCTGGGCACTTGTCCGATTGGACAAGTGCATTTTAATGTAAAGGGGTCTCTAAAAAATAAAAAGAACGACTGTTGAAAGCTAAATTGGTAGTCTCAAGACGGAAGCTGTACATGAAATCCAAACTTTGATCCCGATATACATCGCTTTATTAATATTGAGTTCACAATCGATCGGGATCGAAGTTCACTAATTGCATACTACTGAAAAGTCATGGAAGATACGAAACAAATTGTGAATATTGTTTGATGTTGACAGGTTTCTCTTATTGTCACGACAAAAAGCCTAAATTACATTTCCTTTTATGTGTCTGTTGTATTTATCAATAACATCAAGAATCAATCAAGCGCATGACTTGTGTAAATAAATGGACTTAATTTTAATTTTCAAGTTGAAACTATTGAACTTTATTGAAAATTTTCGGACAAGTAAAGTTGAAATTCGGACAAGTAAATGTCTTGGTCATTTGTCCAAATGGACAAGTAGGAAAAAAAGTTAATGTCGAGCCCTGTATATTACAGTATTTTGTATGGTGCATGTGACACATGTAATGGGCAAAAAAATTGATAGAAAAAAGTTCCTACTTTTGGTCAATAATTTTTTTTCAAGAGGGGGCATTTCAATGAGGCAGGAGGCAATTCCAAACAAACTTTACTTTTATTTTGGCCTAAACATGATAAATTCAAAAATATTTTACATCATGCGCAAAGAAGTCGAATTGCAAGGAGGCGACCTAATTCAAGTGTCGATGCTTAATTTGTCAATGATATGGCGATAGTAACCTTTCAATGACAATTAATTCATAGAAGAATCACCCCTTCACTTATTTCTTGCATCTTGAGAGTTAGTTCCAAGAAATAAAGGTGTAAAAGGAAGGCAGAGTTGCAACACCAGCAGGTGTCGATTAACTCCCACTTTTCAATCTCCACTCTGACTCTCCCCTGCACAAGTCGCAATGGGGTTAAGAGTCTGAAGACTCTCGGATCACATCACAGGCACCTGAAGTATGGATAATACCCCCCTTTTTTTTAATGAAAAAAAAAATGTAAAAGTGTATAATACCTCGAAAATATAAAATTTCCCCGTCAAACACATCTATATGTCGTTATATGCAAGCAGATTGTACTTTTTCTTACGTTTAAAAATAATGCATTAATGGCCCTATTTGGTATAATAAAAATACACAAGGTAAGAAACAAAAGTTGTAAACAAACGGGGGGACCCCACTTCGAGACAGATTTCCAAGGTAAATACAGTGTTACCTATCATACTTTTGCAAACATTCTGTCTGGAAGATGTACTTTTACTAGTCTCTTTAACCTAAACCCCGCTATAATCGTTTGATATGCCGTAAATATACGATTTATTAATCGGATACATAAAATTTTCTCCATTGGCAGCGTTGGAGGAGGTTTTGGGGCTGTTTTTCTGTTTCACCTTCTCTGATTGGTTAGATATTTAAACTGTATTACATTTAGCCAATCAGATAAGGCGAAACAGATGAGCAACTCCAAAACCTCCTCCAACGCTGCCAATGGAGAAAATCTATGTATCCGATTAATAAATCGTCTGATTACGGCATATCAAACGCTTATAGCGGGGTTTAGGTTAGAGAGACTAGTAAAAGAACATCTTCCAGACAGAGTGTTTGCAAATGTATGATAGGTAACACTGTATTTACTTTGAAAATCTGTCTCGAAGTGGGGTCCCCCCTTTTGTTTACAACTTTTGTTTCTTACCTTGTGTATTTTTATTATACCGAATAGGGCCATATTTTAAACGCAAAAAAAAGTACAATCTGCTTGCCTATATCGACATATAGATGTGTTTGACGGGAAAATTTTTCATATTTTTGAGATATTATAGCGAGCGCAGCGAGGCGGCGCGAAGCGCCGCTCGCATAGCGAGCTCTTAAAGCAACGCCTGTGCAAAGAGAAAATTCGGACTTCTGCACATTTATTCAATAGAATTTTTTGATGCCGAATTTGGACCCACAATGCATCACTTGTTTTAGCTACGTTCTCGTGAGAATCACGCCAAATGTTCAACAAAAAGTTTACTCGCCTTGATTTAATGGATATATATTGAAGATAAATAGAAAATAAAACGTTCTTCCTTAACTTTCAGCACTGTTCAGGCTTTTTCTCGGTATATATATTGCAATTTGCATACGTCATGTGATGTCAGAGTCTAGACGCACCGAATGTCACGTGCGGCTTGACGAGCCCGATCTAAATTAAAACAACAGAAGAGTTTGCGCTCGCTCTAACGGTCGCACCGTCGACATATTACACTCTTACAACTTGTTTTCATTAAAAAAAGGGGGGGGGGTATTATCCATACTTCAGGTGCCTGTGATCACATTACCCAAAGCTCCTCCCATGCTGTATTTTCACCTCATTTTACAAAAATACGATAAATATTGCAGAAATGCACATTAAAAAAGAAATGTCTCCACTTTATCCACAAACCTTTTTTGTTCCTTTAACTGATGTAAACAATTTTATGATTATGATATGGTCACAATAGCCAAATCATCACCCCACTGTCTCCACTGCTTGCACAATCTTTTATAACGTGATTGACAAATGCTTAAGAAGAAGCTGGCAAAATATTTTAGAGGATGCTCTTTGCTGTAAAACGCATCACTAGTCAATAATTTTGCAAAATGCATTCGACGGTCTGGATCATGGAGGGTAATCTTTTTATTCTAGGTTATATAAACGCATACCAATTAGACACAATATCAACTCGTGATTGACAAGATTTCAACAGACCTAGACGCAATATGTAAATTTTTATTATTGATAATTGTGAACTGATAAAACGAAACTTAAGACCATTTAAATTTTGTATATAATTCTGCAGAATAATATCTTGATTGGCAAAAGATACTAAAATGAAAAGTCTTGCTACTTAAGGTCGAGAAATCGTTCAATTTATTGGCTATTAAAAAATATTAAGATTTTCGTTTTGTTAATAAATTTCCATGCAATCGTAGATTTCACATTTTCCTCAGCATAAACAGACGGACGACACAAAGCGAAGTCGTTGAGCTTCTTTGACAAAACACAGAGCCGTCGTTGTAGACGTGGTGTTTATATTCTGAGGGTATCGATGGCTGAGGCGAGATGTGCCGTGCACGAACCCTCGGTCCCGCATGTGGCTTCGGAGGAGGAATATCAGAGAAACATTTACAACGAATGGCGAAGGTCGCTCGTCCGCCGATTCTACAGAACCAGGTATATAGAGATCGATACAGGTGATTGGTTATATTTACCAGAATCTGTATCCGTTACAGACATGCCAATTTTGTTATTGGTACTTTGATGAAAATTCTGACAATATATTTTTTTTGAAGAATGAATTACAAAGCATGCCTTATCATGTGTATTGGGAAATACTTGGATTACAGTAGCAATGTCCACTTCTTGGTAACCGACTTTTGTCTAGTGTTTTTTTTTTTTAAAGTTGTCGAATAATGGGAAATGATAAACACTAATACATTTAGCCTAATTGTTGATTTGAAATGTTTGCACACAATAGAAAATTACCTTTTATCAGGGAAAAGTAAAAAAGAAATAAATATCATATATGTTATCTCAAAATGATATATAGGCTATAGTTTCTTTACAATGATACAGGAGAATTATTTTGTATTATATGTTATAATAATTTCTTGGTAGATCAATACAACCCTATACATGCTACTGGCCCTATGTATTTCAGATTCGAATAACATCTTAATTATATTTTATGACAATGTTGCTTCACCATTTCCCCATTAAACATAATGGGAAAAAAAATACATGAATGATATTCTAATAGTAAATCTAAATCATGCTAAAATTTTGAGAAAAGGGAGTTTTAATGCTTCGGTGTGGGTCTATAAATTTAAAATGATTAATTTGTGAATATTTTCATATATTCATGTGAAATCAGAAAAAAATGTGACTTTTTCCAAAATGTATTTATAGCGAGCGCAGCGAGGCGGCGCGAAGCGCCGCTCGCGTGGCGAGCTCAATAGACTAACGTGTACGAATGGAGGAAATTCAGGTTGGAATCTGCACATTGTTCCAAGAAATTTTTATGAGTCCACGTGAAAATATTCTCATATCCCAATAATCCTTTGCGGTGCATAGCAACATGGTGGCTAAAACATAGCAACAACTTACTTGAAAAAAAATACAAACAACGATTTATTGCAATCTCCATGCCACAAAACTATCGTTTGCGTTCTAAGTCAACAGGACTTTTTATTTGACGTCATACTTTCGTCACTTCAACGGCTCGGGTATTTCCGATTTTGTCACAAACTTCCGAAAAGTTTGGAATCTCGATCCCGATGCCTGGGATACGGAAGCGTATTAGGGCCGCAGCAGTATTTTTTTTAAAATTTGTTATAACAAATTATTAATTTGTTATAACAAATTATTAATTTGTTATAACAAATTATTAATTTGTTATAACAAATTATTAATTTGTTATAACAAATTACTAATTTGTTTAAACAAATTGATAATTTGTTATAACAAACTACAAATTTGTTATAACAAATTGATAATTTGTTATAACAAATTGATAATTTGTTATAACAAATTGATAATTTGTTTAAACAAATTGATTATTTGTTATAACAAATTGATAATTTGTAATAACAAATTATTAATTTGTTTACACAACTTGATAATTTGTTATAACAAATTGATAATTTGTTATAACAAATTGATAATTTGTTATAACAAATTAAGTAGTAGTTTGTTATAACAAATTATCAATTTGTTATAACAAATTATCAATTTGTTATAACAAATTATCAATTTGTTATAACAAATTATCGATTTGTTATAACAAATTATCAATTTGTTTAAACAAATTATCAATTTGTTTTAACAAATTATCAATTTGTTAAAACAAATTAGTAATTTGTTATAACAAATTAGTAATTTGTTATAACAAATTAGTAATTTGTTATAACAAATTATTAATTTGTTATTATACAAATATGGACTCAATGTAGGTCAATATGCATTTATAATGACCCAAGATGACAGATATTGTCCTCAGATACATGTAGTATATCGACCGAGGGCGCTAGCCCGAGGTCGATATACTTCATGTATCTGAGGTCAATATGTCATCCTGGGTCATTATAAATGCATATTGACCGTGCATTGAGTCCATATTTATTATATTATATAAATAATAATTTCCCAAATTTATTAGTGCAATGTATATCATCCTATTATTTACAGAGATAGTATTAACCATAAATAAGTTGAATGTAAATGTTTCAGAATTCATTGAATATTACTCAGAGGAAATTGTTTCGGCATAAATTTCCCACATCATAATAATGACGCAAGATATCTATCTCCGAATAACACAGAGTACCCCCTCCCCCAGATTGAGATTCGCTCTCATTTACACTTGCAGACGAAATGCACTGACAAAATATAAATACCTATGCCTTCTAAGAATAGATACATGGCATGCTTGTCTTATGTCTATATTTTCCTTAGTCTCCGTAATCGCGTAAACAGCGTCAAAACTCTGCTCGCTGAGTGGAAAGGTCGAACTCAACCATGAAATGGTATGTGCTTATTATTCCCGAAAAATATTCACAAATATCCTAGTAATTGGTTTGTATTATCAGTCTCAGAGTTCTTCACTATATGTCTTGATTTAAATTTTCCTCACCTTCCACTTGCGAACTTCCATGTTTGTCTAAATCGAAAGTGAAAACGAGGCAGCTCGTGCGAGTCATTATTCGCTTTCAGCGGTCGTTATCAAAAAATAAGTACTTCGTATTGACCAATCAGATTACCGGATTTCACAAAGTTATATAATATAACAAATTATCAATTTGTTTAAACAAATTATCAATTTGTTATAACAAATTAGTAATTTGTTATAACAAATTACTAATTTGTTATAACAAATTAATAATTTGTTTAAACAAATTAGTAATTTGTTAAAACAAATTATCAATTTGTTATAACAAATTAATAATTTGATATAACAAATTCATAATTTGTTATAACAAATTTAAAAAAAATACTGCTGCGGCCCTTATACGCTTCCGTACTGGGAAGTGATTTTTTACAATTCTTTTCTTCTTTTTAAATGAACTGGGGATAGGCAGTGCAAGTAAAAGCTGTGTAAGTTTTTTGATAGTAAATAACTGCGCTCGCCCCAACGGTCGCACCGTAGAACATATATTAAGAGTATAGCTATGCCTGTAAAGTGTAATCATTAGATACAATTATTTAGCCAGATGAGATCAAGCCATTGTAAAGTGTTTTTCCCTATCCATGCTATCTGGTGACTATCTCTGCTGGCTACATGTAACCACAGGAAATTCCTTGTTTTTCCTTTCGAGTGAAAACTTTTTTTAATCATTTTAATCAGGGAAATGAGATAGTTAACTTTTTAACTGTTCATTTTTTTTTTAATAAATGCCACAAAACCATGACACTTGGATATTTAAATTGAGAAAAATAGGGCAAATAATTATGTATCACCACAGAATTATGTATACAAGTAAAAGAATCATTAATGTCCCTATGTTCCTTATATATCTCAGACGCATTGGATATGGGAATTTATGGATCAAAAGTTATTTTGATGAACCTCTAGCATGCTATATAAATTTAACATGTTCCATTGAAAGTAAAAGAACAAACAGTCAAAACTTGTTTAGTCCAAACATGGATATTGGGAATTTATGGATATAGCGAAGTTATCTTGGATCCCAAACTATATAAATTTAACAAATCCCTTAAGAAACGAATACATGTATAAAATGAATTATCGATATAGCAAAGTAATTTCATAGGTCCCAGTGACTTTCTTATAACCAAGTTTTACTGTGCATAATTATCAAAATACAAATTAATTATTTTAGAGGTATATTTAATTTTTCCCTTTAATCTAACACTTAGTAACAAGATGCTTATTTAAAATATTAGATTGACACTTTCAAGACAGCTAGAAATTCTATTGTAAGCTGCGGCTTGGGAAACAAGGGGGTAGAGTTATAACTCAGTAGAAGGATCTGGCCCCCTCCCACCAGCATTACATTTTTTTTAATGGCCTTTTTATCTGCTTGATCTATTTTTCAATTTTTTTTTTAATTTCTAGACCAATCTGATTAAAATTAGATCTTTGATCCACTCCAGCTACACAAAGTGATCAAACTGGAGTGGATCAAAGATTTACATTTTAAATAGATTGTTTCTAGACCCCCTTCTCTCTCTCTCTTTTTTTTTTGCAGGGGGGGGAGGTAGTCAAACTGTAATTAATACTAGTATTGTCAGGATTTATAATGAATAATTATTGAATCATATGGTTAGTATTAATAATTATCATAAAAACGAGAATCAGGAATTATGATCATGAATTATTTAGTTGACTCTTAATCATGTTAATTTGCTTCATTTCTGTTTAATATGTTATTGTATGTGTGAGAGTGAATAATGAGTATGTTTGACACCCTTATCATTTGAACCCAGATACAGTTGATGCATACCTTTATAAGTAAGTTAGTCATATCATAGTACAGTTATCATATTAAATGATAATACTATTTTTTTTTTTTTTTCGAGATATGATAAAACTCGGTTATCAGAATACAGTAGTGTCACCCTGTCACATTGAAATCTCTGCCTCTGTTAAATGGGTTGCTGTACTATGTTAATATTAATTATAAGTCCTACTTATTATCATGATTATAGGGGGTCAAAGTACAATTGTACTGTACTAGTACTACATCGAAATATAAACCACTTATAGGCTATAGCACTCTTGCTAATGAACATGATGTATGTTCGTTTTGATTGGAAATCAGAAAAAATATATATAGGTCATCTTTTTATTTATGTAACCAAATGTTACAAGGGCAATGACACATTTAATGATAATAAATTATGCAAGATTTATATAAATCATTGTCAAATGAATAGAATAGATTTATTCTTTCAAAAATCCTCTAGTAATCATGGTAATCAGTGTGGTGCAAATTAAGTAAAAAAATATATTTTTTAATGATTTGCAAGATTTATCATTGTTTATAAATATTAACCACTGAATCAGATATAAAACTTGATAAATATATGTTATATATGTCTTGTACTGACTTGCCTTCTCTTTTAAGTTAAGTTGGGAATTGTAATTAATCATGTGACTTTGCTATACCATTAATGCTTCCTTTCTCATTGTTATTTCTTTTATGACAAAATTACAGACAAAATGGAAAAAATAGAAGGGAAAGAAAGAACAACAATGCTGTAGAAAATGACTGCTGAATAAAATGAATAGCTTGACGTATTGAGATGGGTAAACAAAATCGATATTTCAGCATGTTAAGCATATTGCAATGACAAAAAATATCATTATCATGTTGCAATACATATTTGTATATTGATATACATGTACATGTACCAACAAAAATGCTTAGACAGAGGAATTTTATCATTAAATAAAAAAAGGGGGAGGGGGAGGTAAGGCTAATTTTTTTTCAGATGTCAACTTCTTTCAGTACCAATTTCTTCTGGCATACAATGCTACATTTCCCTTATATTATTACTTTACCATAGTATTAACTGGGAGGGGGGGGTACTTCAATGAAAATATTTCATTGAAAATTTTCAATAGTAAAAGTATAAGCTCCCCCCCCCCCCCCTAATCCCCCACCCCGTTCTATGTGCCTGATACATAACTAGGTAATGCTGCATCATTTTTTTTTGGTATCCTTTAGAAACCTGCTGTACAATGGAATGTGGCCGACCTCTATATGGAACCTGGCAGCGATGGTGGTTATTTTATCTGCGATCATGATTTTGGATGCAGAAGTGATGCGACCAATTAATGATAGACTGTGGAAAGTCCATCACATGTTATATATACCTAAAGGTACAGTTTTTCTATTGGCCTCAATCTTTACCTTATTAAAAGTCTAGAAACCAAATAATGCAGTACATACAAATTTTAAAACAAAGTTGAGAAATATGTATTAAAAGTATTTCAAGTCGAATCAGTATTTTTATGAAACAAATCATAGAGAGAGAAATAAACAGATTCTAAATCCTTATATAGCTACTTCTGAAGGAGAATTACTGATCATGAGAAACCTATCAGTCTTGAATACTCGCAAAAATAAATTATATTAAATTTTTGTGTCATTGTATTTTTACCTTGATACAAAAATCAAAGTCTATTAAATTCATTCCCTGAAACATTGAATCATGTTTTTTTCCCTATTTATGACAGGACTTCCCCTGGTGGTGAATGTGGTTATTACTTCCTGTTTTGTGGGATTCTGGTTTTTCCTCATCAAGATCTATGTGCGGCGATATTTACTCCGGGGCCTTCTCTCCTACAGGGGCTGGATGTGTAAGTCTGAAAAATAAAGCAGGGACGGAAATGAAAAACATTTAAGGTTCACTATCTCTATAAAGGTCACTTATACAATATTCTACTTTTGAAATTTAATAAATGTAGATTTTAACATTCATGATATTCCAAGGAAGAAAAATCTTTAGTTATTTATTGTTATATTGCACACATTTTCAACCCATCTTGCAAGTAGGAGTGATTCTCTGATCAAAAAGTAAATGGACCATAGAAATAACTTTAGAATTTTGTGCTAAGACATTGAGATAAAAGAACATTATCCATGAAAAGTGTTTGTCTAACTGTCTATTTCATGTAGAATTGAATATATTTGTATTTAACAGATGAGCAGCCTAAGACCCACTCTATCAGTACTATACTGTGGGGTGTACTGGTCAATATTTTACTGTATTTTACAGATGAGCAGCCTAAGACCCACTCTATCAGTACTATACTGTGGGGTGTACTGGTCAATATTTTACTGTATTTTACAGATGAGCAGCCTAAGACCCACTCTATTAGTACTATACTGTGGGATAAGATAGTCAGTGGCTACAGACCCAGCTCTATTAGTACTCTCTGTGGGATGAGCAGCCTATAGACCCACTACTGAAATCACTATTATACTGTGGGGTGTACTGGTCAATATTTTACTGTATTTTACAGATGAGCAGCCTAAGACCCAGTCTATCAGTACCATACTGTGGGGTGTACTAGTCAATATTTTACTGTGGGGTTTACTGGTCAATATTTTACTGTATTTTACAGATGAGCAGCCTAAGACCCAGTCTATCAGTACCATACTGTGGGGTGTACTTGTTAAGGTGGTCAGTGGTTACAGCCCTAAGCTGTACAGTTGTCAGTCGTCTCTCGCCCGTATGCCGGTCCCCGCCCTCCGAGACACACTGACCAAGCTCCTGAAATCACTCGAGCCCCTGTACGGCGACGACAAGGAAAAGTGGAACAAACTAAAGAAAGATGCGGAGGATTTCGAGAAAGGATACGGACCAAAGTTACAGAGGATACTCAAACTGAAGTCATGGTGGTGTAACAATTACGTAACTGACTGGTGGTAAGTTACATGGGCTACTAAAACTAAAATAATGGTGGTGTATTTGACTGATACCTTATAAACCAACATGTATTTGCCTGCGAGAAATATCTGCAATCTGCTTAAAATGGAGCTATTGATTTTGCTTTGAAGAGAATGTTTCCTTAGTTATGAAAATTAATTGTTGTGGATTGATTCCAAACTGAAAATCACAAGTAAAAGATGATACAGAAAAAATTTGGTTTGCAGTCGCTTGGAAGTTCCAGAAAATGATAAAACTGAATTTGTCCTGGTCAAAAAATTACATTGCTGAATGTTATTAATTATTAAGTAAGATATGTTACTAAAGCAGAGGTTTTGATAGTATGACTTGAGTAAAAAGTGGTAAGTTACATGTGTTACTGTATATGCAGTGGTGTAACAATGTCACGACTGGCTATGCTTTATTTGACAGGGAGAAGTATGTGTATTTATCTAGCAGAGACCCCCTACCAATCAACAGTAACTACTACATACTGGATCAGGAACATTGGACCCCTTCCCCTATACAGACAGCAAGGTACTTGTACTATACAAGTATAAACTTCATTAACTTATTTAACTGAGACAACACAGTAATGTTGAAATTATATGTGATTATTGTGTTCTGCTTTGGTTCTAGGATTTCCAGCACAGTGTACAATGTCCTGAAGTTTAAACAGCTTAGAGACCGTGAGACACTTGAACCCCTGCTGATCAGACAGACCATTCCTGTGTGTATGGCCCAATACGAGAGGATGTTCTCCACAACCAGGTAATTATCTGTGTATGGCCCAGTACAAGAGGATGTTCTCCACAACAAGGTAATTATCTGTGTACCACCCAGTTACAACCAGGTATTATCAGTGTATGACCCAGTTACAACAAGGTAATTATCCTTGTATGACCCAGTTACAACCAAGTAATTATCTGTGTATGACCCAGTATGAGAGGATGTTCTCTGCAACAAGGTAATTGTGTGGATTACATAAAGTTTATCTATAATTAAAGAAAGATAAGAAGATCCCTGAATTTGACCAGTGTGTTATATTGTCTCTGTCAGATAAAATATGAGAAACATAATCTTTTAAATAGTTTGTTAATCAAATGTCTAAAACTTTGTAGAATTCCTGGAGAAGAGTGTGATACCTTACTGACGTATGACTCCACTGTCTCCAAGGTAAGGATTATCTCCCTTATGTATGTGAAGGAATGGGGAAAAAGAGCAGAATTGACATGTCAGTTGTGCTTTATCATGATACATTGTAAATATTGACCCATCAATTTTTTTGCATATGTATGCCTGACAATGTACAGTTAAACTCGTTTAGTACGAACACAGATATTGCGAAATATAATGGATATAGCGAAGTCATTTTGTCATGAAGTCATTTTAACTCACAGACATTTGTTTCTGTAATAAATTTTTGACCCAAAGTATAATAATAACACAAGGTATCTAACCCCAATTTACACCGCGTAGCCCCCTCCCTTAGAATCACGCTCATTTACACTTTCAGGGGAAATGCACGTGTAAACTGTTTATACCTATGTCTTCTACGATTATTTATCTACACAACCATAGCTGGCATGCTTGTCTTTATTTTCTTTTATCTCCGTAATCAGCGTCAAAACTCTACTCGCTGAGTGGAGAGTGAAACTCAACCATAGAATCGTATATTATAGTCTTGGGCAAACAATTAGACCTCTAATTTGATTGGCTAAAAATCTGTTTCTAAAATTACATCGGAAAAACATCGTAGTGTTATTATGGAAAATAAGACACTATGAAATTTTATTTATTCGATGCAATATTTAAAATCTGGAATTGAATTTTTAAACACATGCATTCTTTAATTTTTCTTTTTGCCCGAGATTAGCACATACCGTTTTATGGTTTAGTACGAGATTTTCTACTCGGTGAGTAGAGTTTTGACGCTGTTTACGTAGATTAAAGAAAACAAGGACAAGCAAGCTATATATGGTTGTGTAGATGAATTATCGTAGAAGACATAGTATAAACAGTTTACCCGTGCATTTTCTCTGCAAGTGTAAATGAGCGTGATTCAAAGGGAGGGGGCTACTCGGTGTAAATCGGAGTTAGATACCTTGTGTTATTATTATACTATGGGTCAAAAATTTATTACAGAAACAAGTGCCTGTGCCCTAACTCTATAAATTTTTTAAAATTCTGATACAGATATAACTAATTATGGATATAGTGAAGTATAATTTCTTAGGTCCCAGTGACTTCGTTATAACTGAGTTTTACTGTATAGTGTTTTGTTTCTATACTTTGACATGTTTTTCTGGATTGTTTCAGCACATAGCGGTGTGGAGGAGAGGTGTGCTGTACAAACTGGAAGTTTTTGACAAAAAAGGACGTCTCCTGACTCCAACACTGATACAGAAACAGTTAGAGTGGATAATACAGGACGCTGATAAACATACAGGTAAAGCAGGGTTGGAAATTACAGCCCGCCCGACCGCCCGAGACGGTCTGTTTTTCAGGCGGACGGGTACAAAACTGCTGTTGACAGCCCGGTGGTCGGGCTAATTTTAATAGCCAGATCTTGTTTTTATACTGAGAATTTATTTAGTTTATTAACAAAAATCTACAGACTACGTGGTGTATCTCACTAATTTATAAACCTGTCTGGTTTTATTACTGCTGAATTAAGTGAAACTGCAGGGCACCTGTTTTGCTTCTGCATCGAATACTCTGTCGGAACTCCTCTAGATTTTACACTCGGGTGTATGAAAAAGTCCATTGTTACTAAGTGCAAAACAGCTGGGCAGCTATCGATGTCTTGCCAAAGATGATTGTGTGAAATGATTTTAGATCTTTTTATCGTCAAATAATTTATTCATGCTGTACTGTGATACAGACATATTTTTACTATTTAATTGTCGAGTTTTTAACCGTCTAAGAAGTTATACGTCTTGATAATCATAAGTAGTTCAATCAGCATGCAGTTAAGTGCATATTTTTTTTTTTAGAAAAAGAATTTAAAATTGAAAACGAATTTTGAAGAGAACAAAATAATGACTATGCTAAGAGCTGAAAATCTTAAACAAGAAGAGAAAAAAGGGGGTTCATCTTTTAAAGGTTAATTGTGTAAAAAATTAATTTTTAAACTAGGTTGTTTAAATAATACCAGGGACCTACATTCTATAAGTCCCTGATAATACAAAGTAACTATTATAATAATGTATTTATAAGTTATAACAATGATTTATGAAATGTTTTTATTTCTAAAGAGTTTAATAATGATCAAGGTGCACCACGTAATCCAAGAACTCGTCTCCCTAAATTTCTCTGAGGGAGAAGTGAACTCTCCATTGATTTTGGGACTAGGTTGGTCTATGGAAGATTTATATAGATCACTGATGACTAGATTAATTAATAGTTTTAAAGCATGTTAAACTTAAAATATGCATCCCCTGGTTTATGATCAGATATGGTTTCCAATGTTGTGTAAAATGTGAAAATTGCAAGGGGATGTAAGTCCTATGTTACAAGTGTAAATATAAGCTTTATTTATAGTAAATTCATAATGATGAGCATTTTATCAGGACTGGTAGATTTCGAGCAGGACTGGTAACTTTTAAAAGTAGCCAGCCCTGTGGCTGGCTGCAATTTTATGCGAATTTCCAACCCTGGGTAAAGGGGGCTAACTCTTACTCCAGCACAATGAACTGACTACAACTTTATAGTACAAGTAATGTACATATACCGGTACATCATTTCAATTTTGTATGAAAATTTTTGAATTCTCTAAAGTTTACGTCTTTTTCCCACGGGGTCAAAATTCATGGTAACACATTTTCTGTTCAATTTGCCAGGAAAAAAAATTATTTACTAAATGCAGGGCTGTCACAGCACCTTTTGGTACAGGGACCGGGTCCCTCTATATTGGTAAAAATCCTCGACATTTTTGTCAAATTGGGAAAATTTTAAACATACCTTCATGTATTAAATTAACACCCCCCCCCCCCAAAAAAAAATTAATCATGAAAGCCATTTATCACTTTAAAAGTATACTTGAAAAGCTAAAATTTACAGGACATAAGGTCTGATAAAATCTATATTTAACAGACCAAACATTTACTTGCTAAGCAGGCTTTTTTCCGTATGATACAGAGACTGAAAAACGTGGGGAGGGGGTATTTCTTACTGTTTAATTGCATTTGAAATAAATTTAAAAAATTAGATTATAAAGAATAATTTATTGAAATTATCAAGTTACTAATAAAAATTTTCCTTTAAAATGTAATATCATAAAATTGCCTAGACCTACAATTTATGTCTTTTTTTCTGCCAATTCTGGTCATTTAACACATGCAAATGAAACAGAAAGTATCCAAGATTTTATTTTAACTTATAATTCACTTTAAAATTGTTAATTTATTTTATGAACTAACTCATAATGGTTATCCTTGCTTAATAATTAAAATAAGTTCCCCAATTCAATCTACGTATGACCTATCCATAGATCTCTATTCCATAACAGAGGAAATTCGAATTAGAAATAAACGATCATGATAGGGTTGTTGCAGATTAAAATCAATCATGGATTACTGCTAAATGGATCAAAAAAAGGATGTATGTGTGGAAAATTAGTTGTAGAAAATGCGTCTTTGGGAATTTTTAAGTCTGAAATTGGGAAAATCTAGCACTTTGTGCCATTGGGAATGGGTCCGATATTCGGTCCTAATTTGAGGGCAGTGACGGCCCTGAAATGCGTATATTACATGCATTGGGACAAATATCTGCATAAGAATTTGACTGCATATTCAACTTAAATTAATATGATCACTCTTTTAAATAATAAGAATTTATACGTGTGTAAAAAGAATATTGAATATACCAATTTGTTAACTCTGTAATTGACTTGTGTATTGTGTATTTTCTGTCCCATTGCCATTTGCCAGAAGGTCAGAAATCTGAAACACAAAACTCTCCAGGTAAAATCATCTCCATGTAATACATTATAGAAAAATAATTTTGGACAAAACATTTTTACACACACAGATTCCTACAGCAGAGAGGAGAAGATTCTGGCCTGTTTAACTGGACAGGAACGAGTTAAATGGTGGAGGATCCGAGATCAACACTTCTCCAGGGGTGTCAACCGCGAAACCATGGACATGATAGAAAAAGCCATGTTCTGTGTATGTTAATGTATGAGAGAGAGAGAGGGAGAAGAGAAAGGAAGAGAGAAAAAGAGAAAAGTGGGGCAAAGAGAGAGGAAAACTGAGACAGAAAGAAAAAGTGGGGGAAAGAGAGAGGAAGAAAAAGAAAGAGAGAAAGAGTGGGGAAAGTGGGAAGAAAGAGAAACAGTGGGGAGGGAAGAGAGAGGGAGAGAGAGAGATTTCTGATTTTTAACTGGAATGATTTAAGGTTCATTAAACAAAATGAAAACTTAAGGTTATTATAATAATATTTTACTTTTTAGTTAACACTTGAGACAGAGAAATACGAGACCATGACACAGAGAGGCCTCTATCTACTGTGTGATAATGACGGAAAGCTGTGGTACGATAAATGTTTTAACCTGGTCTCTTTCCCTGACGGAAGGATGGGCTGTAACAGTGAACACTCGTACGCCGACGCTCCGATCATAGCTCACCTGCTGGAGTACAACTTTACTGCAGAGTAAGTTATGACTGAATTATGACTAAACTGTAAACACTCGTACGTGGACGCTCCGATCATTGCTCATCTACTGGAGTATAACTTTACTGCAGAGTAAGTAATGAGTGAATGATGACTGTAAACTGTAAACACTCCTACGCCCATGCTCCAATCATCGCCCATCTACTCGAGTACAACTTTACTGCAGAGTAAGTAATGACTGAATTATGACCGTAAACTGTAAACACTTATACGCTGACGCTCCTCATAGCTCACCTGCTCGAGTACAACTTTACTGCAGAGTAAGTAATGACTGAATTATGACCGTAAACTGTAAACACTTATACGCTGACGCTCCCATCATAGCTCATCTACTGGAGTACAACTTTACTGCAGAGTAAGTAATGACTGAATTATGACCGTAAACTGTAAACACTTATACGCTGACGCTCCTCATAGCTCACCTGCTCGAGTACAACTTTACTGCAGAGTAAGTAATGACTGAATTATGACCGTAAACTGTAAACACTTATACGCTGACGCTCCTCATAGCTCACCTGCTCGAGTACAACTTTACTGCAGAGTAAGTAATGACTGAATTATGACCGTAAACTGTAAACACTTATACGCTGACGCTCCCATCATAGCTCATCTACTGGAGTACAACTTTACTGCAGAGTAAGTAATGATTATATTATGACTGTAAACATTGGTACGATAATCGCTCATATACTGGAATACAACTTTACTGCCGAGTAAGTTATTAGTAAAAATGGGCTACTGGATCTGTAAAGTGAAAGAGATAATAACTGTGACCTTACTCACCTATACAAAGTATTCAATGAACTTGACAGAAGTATAATTTATGAGCATGTGAATGGGTATTGTATGTAAGGGTAACCCACAAATCCATGAACATTTGGCCTCAACAAACAGTAATGATTTCACAGTATACCTGTCTCAAAATAAAATTATAAATTTCTTCAAAGATTTTTCCAGCTAAACTTGTAATATCTACAACTGCTTGAGTTAGGATATTTAAAAATCTCACTGACATAGATTTTGGTTGATAAGAGGTACTAATATCATGAATTATGTCATTTTGAGAGGATTTTAAAATCACTGAGGAACTTATAAAATGTTAGTATTTTTTGTGTCTGTGAAGTCAGATAAGAACTCTTCTGTGTTGTAGAGCTTTAGAGGAGTGTGGTTTCCTTAAGGATGGGTCCCTGCCTCCAAATCCCGAGGATTCAAACTACGTCCTCTCTAAACCCACGCGACATATATGGGAAGTAACTCCAGATCTTAGGACTGCCATTATTGAGGCCGAAAAAGTCTGCAAAATGGTATAAAATTTTATAAAAGTATTGCAAGAGAATGACAACCTTTTCTCAAAGGTTTTTTTTTTGTTAATAAATAATTCTCAATGAGAGATGGTGTTACTATTGAAATTCAAGTCAACAGGTAGGAATTAGACAATTTTTTCCCCTTAAAATTTATAAGTTTAAGAGTTAAAAGAGAGGAGACACATTTCATTCTATAATATATTCTGAGAGTTTTTTTTCTATATATAGAATTCAGATGACCTTGACCTTTGTCTGAGGGAGTTGACCATTTATGGAAAAGGGTTCATGAAGACCTGTAAGGTAAGTCTGTAACTCAGTGCCAAATCATACTGAAGGATGTATCGGTCAAGATGGAGCTTATTAGATAGTCACCTATTAATAAGTAAAGAATGTAAAGAAGTTTGAGAGGAAAGCAGGAGCTATTTACCCTAGGTAGCTTTCAGCATTTAATTTACAGGAGATGTGTTATTACAATTATTACTTTTTCTGATGGGCATATATAACATACACTGTGTGCAGTGATATTGTGTTAAATTTTATCTATTTCTGACAGTAATGTGTACATTAAATGTAGTGATACAAGGATATGATTGTGTGTGATGTCTATTGAACTACTGTCTCTGATGGTGATGTACATGTATTTTGTACACTACAGGTGAGCCCAGATGCATTCATCCAGATGGCGCTTCAGGTGACCTACTATAAGAATGCTGGGAAGTTTGCCCTGACGTACGAGTCCTCCATGACCAGACTTTATCTTCAGGGGAGAACGGAGACGGTCCGAACACTCAGCAATGACTCAGCAGCCTTTGTTAAGTACGTCGTCACAGGCCTCAGATCTTATCAAGTATTATCATGGCCCAGGAGTAATTGACGATAATTTTAGAAAATCTTTTGTTTTTATTGAAATGAGGTAAACAATGCAGATCAAGAATTTCCACAAGACTTTGTTTCCTCAAATGATTGGAAATTCAATTCTAGTTAATTTTGAAGTGTACATCCATTGGTCAGCTTAAAATATTTATTGTTTATTTTGTAGGGCATTTCTGGACAAATCTGTCCCTAAGTCTACGACCATTGATCTCCTGAGGAAGGCCTGCGACCGCCACCAGGATGCGTACAGAGACGCCATGTGTGGACGGGCCATCGATAGACACCTGTTTGGTCTCTACGTCGTCAGCAAGGGCATGGGCTACGTAAGTCATGAATGGGCTATGTAAGTCATAAATGGGCTATGTTAGTATTAAATTGGCTATGTAAGGACAGTGGACCTTCATATATCCGGATGCCAGATATCCGGGCACTTCAGTATCTGGACAATTTTTCATCGGAACAGAATTTTTTAATGTTATTTTGTCTTGTTTAACTGGTAATGCAGGTAACTGGACGCTTCACATATCTGGACAAATTGATTAGGAACCAAAGCATGTGGATAAATGAGGCTCCATTGTAATAAATTGGCTTGTTAGTAATAAATAAGTCATAAATGGGCTACTAAAGTCAGAAACTGGTTAAGTAAGTAATAAATGGGATAAATTAGTAAATATGGGCTACATAAGTCATCAATGGGTTATTTAAGTAATAAATGGGCTACAGAATTAATTATTGGGCTACCAAAGTAATTAATGGGCTATGTACGTAATATATGGCCTAAGTAGGTACTACTAAGCTAAATAAGTAATAAATTGGCTCGTAGGTCTTCCCCTAAAATTTCAATTCATTATTTCTGTTTAGTTTGTGTAAACTGAGTTTATATATTTATAAGACTATGAGCTAGACACCATTTGATATCTGATATGTGACCTTTTTTTTGGACAGGACTGTGAGTTTTTGAAGGAAGCTCTGACAATTCCCTGGACATTGTCAACTAGCCAGCAACCACAGCAACAGATAGCAACCTCACCAAACTGTAGTCTCCCTCAGTACAGACACGCTGTAAGTATAGCAACAAATATACAATAGATAGCAACCTATGAAATACAGACATAAGAATAGCAACCTCACCAAACTGTAGTCTCCCTCAGTATAGACACGCTGTAAGTATAGCAACAAATATACAATAGATAGCAACCTACGGAATACAGACATAAGTATGGCAACCTCAGCAAAAAAAAGCAACCTCAGCAAAAAAAGCAACCTCCCCAAACATCAGTCTCCCACAATACAGACACGCTGTAAGTATAGCAACAAAAATACAACAGATAGCAAGCTACGAAATACAGACATAAGTATAGCAACCTCACCAAACTGCAGTGTCCCATAGTACAGACAGGCTGTAAGTATAGCAACTTATGTACAACAGATAGCAACATACAAATACAGACACGTCATAAGTATAGCAACCTCAGCAACAGATAGCAACCTCTCCAAACGGTTTCCTACTGTACAGACATGCGGTAAGTATAGCGATTTCAGTAACACGGCAATGTACACAATACAAACATGCTGTAAGTGTGGCATGTAGTGTAATAAATATACATCTATAACATTGTAGTTTGGGTCAAATTTTGATACTTATATCCTTCGCTCTTTTTTTGCAAATATCCAAATAATATACTTTTTAGATGGATTGATTGCCATTGACCTAATAGCTCAGTTGATAAAGCACCTTATTACTGACTCGGGGGGCCCAACTTTGAATTCTGTTGCATTTTATTTTTTTTTTATTTTTAGCTGTGTCCTGGGGGTGGTTTTGGCCCGGTGTCAGACGACGGTTACGGCGTCTCCTACATGATTCCCGGGGACCACAAAGTATTCTTCCACGTGTCCTCCAAAAAGTCGACCAAAAATACCGACTCCACGGTGTTCATGGATCAGCTGTTTGAGACATTTGTAGAGATGAAGGAACTGTTCAGCCAGGTTTGATGACGGAGTTCATAGGTCATCCTCAGCCAATCAGTGATTTACTCTCAGATTGTACTTAAGAATCGGATGTTTTAAAGAGAGTTTGTACCTTTATTTATGCTCAAAAAGTACTTCAAAGGATTTAATGAAGATAAATGTTTTTATTTTCAATGTTATGTATTTTTGAGATATTTTAAGATAGAATTCAATTTTTTTTAATTTGATTTTAAATAAAGAATTTTTTGGAAAAACTTCTTTATCGCAGGGGATTTTTAATTAGCGTTTTGAAATAATTGTTATATAAAATGATAAGACCAAGATTTATTCTTAAATATGCACATATAGTTCTCCACATTTTTCTTTCTTTCAATATGTTGTCATTCATTTGTAATATAAAGTTTGTATATGGTATGTCCTCTGATGGAAATTGAGTGGTGTCACTAATTTAATTTTTTTTTTTATACAATTCTGCTTCAAGACAAGAAAAAACAAATAATCGCATATATTTATAAGTATTGTAACATTCCTAACCCATTGGGAATACGAGTGTGTTAACTTCGTTGGAAATTCATCATCAATGAATCAGGAAGAGATAATTAAATTCTAAAATGTTTTTTATTGTTTAGTAAATAGAGTTTTGTTTTTTTTTTTTTTAGAAAAAATGGGTTATTTTATATATCCTGCCTTCTACAGCCTCAGCTAATTAATTCTACAATTTTTAATTCTTTTCCAGTGATAAGCCTTGAGTGCCAATCATGATTATGATTTTTAATTTATCAGAGAAGTTAATTTCAATTTGTATGATTACAAAAGTCAGTTTTTGACATTTACAATAGATTTCAATATTTTACTGTAGTAGTGCATATTCTACAAATATTTTATGTCAGTTGTATCTAATCACCTACATATAAATTTTTTTTTGTTTGTATTTTAGATTTTTAATTTTGGACCATATTTGTAACAGTCAATCAGTTTGTACCTATGTATCTGTATTTTTGTTTTATGTCAATGATGATCCTTTTTGTTTTGTGTATACATCCTATACATTGTACAATTCCCAGTATTGTCAGCTATAGACTGTGTTATACCTCCGTCATTATTGTTTTACAGTCAAACCATAATACCTTAAACTTGACATAACACTGTTACAAAAGGAGCCAATGTTGATCAGAACACACCATGTATTGTCAAGTTATAAAGCTAAAGTCTGTGTTATACTTTCTCCTCATAACTTAAGTCATTAAGTTTTTACAGTCAAACATTGATTTACTATCAGATAAGTTACTTGTTTTAGAGGGTTTGTCCTAGTGTTTGAGATACTGTAAATGTATTATATTTAGCGTGTACAATATTTGGCGGATATTGACTTTTGAATAAGTTAGGAAAGATTTGATTTAGCGCTTTTCTTCTTATTCTAATATATGTGTATACGTGCAAGACATTTATCTATGTACTTGATTTAGCGGTTGCTGCAATCTGCCAAAGCCGCTAAAAAGAATACACAGCCAAATGTACCGGTAATACGTTTACAGTAGTTAGATTACACTGTATCCCCATTCTACAATGTACAGCATTGTCGGGTTTGACCTATTAGTGTTTGAGATAGATAGATTACACTGTATTACTATTCTACAATGTACAGTATTGTCAGCTTATACAGAAGACTGTTATACAGTATATCCTTTATATATCGTGATTTTATTTATTTACTTTGTACATCTCCAGCTTTGTGATATGTTTTCCCAGTGACTCTATCTAATAATTGTGTGGCTTTACAGTTGTATATAATATTAAGTGTTGAATGCCTAACATTATTGTATGGGTGTGAAATAATGCCATACTTGACTACAACTTAACTGAATCTGGATTCTGAAATTGTTCTAGTTAATTGTTCTGAAATTCTCACTCTCGGAATATGTGGAGATTTTGTAATGTAAGGTTGTCAGATATTTTCCTCTTTTTGAAGGGGGTTTCCAGAATTTAGATAAACTAATTCTGTATAACCCCCCCCCCCCCCTCACTCCAAAAAATCCTTTGATCATAACCATCTGTCAATCTAATTAAAATTAGACTTCTATTTTTGCTCCTCTTCTATATGCTTTAATACAAGCAACATAACAAAATATAGGAGTGCAAAGGATCTAATTTTAATTAGATTGTACAGTCTGTATATTTGGATTTGGTTTTGTTGTAGTCAAACTTGGAATGACATATTAAATCTTTTAAAAGCTATAACAGTTAACTATGTAACACATTCAAGTGAACAAGGGTGTCCTCCCTTTTATGAATGTATTTTTTTCTACATTGTTAATACAACATGTAAGTATTATTCAGATATTTTACTTTTTGCAACAGATAGCAGGTCTCAAAATTTATTAATAACAACTTTACACAAAGGAACTGACCACCAATCTGTCTCTCAGGTCTTGTTTTACACAAACCCCCCCCCAAAAAAAAAAAAAAAATTAAAGAGAAAGACATAACTTAGAAATGTATTTATAACATGAGGAAACTCAGGAGAATGAAGATGACATCATATTTTTATTTTGAGATGTATCTTAGGAGGGGCAATTTGTTTATTTACATGTAAAATTTACTCCATCATACCGACATATTACTATTATTTCATTTTAAAGAAGAAACGAGAAAGGAAATCATTTCAACGATCCCACATGGAATTCAAGTTGTAGTAAGTCATGTATCAGCCAAATGTAATGTAAAAATTGCATCCAATGTAAAAAAAAAAAAATGGGAAAAAACAAAAACACTGGCAAATTTATCCTATAATAAAATAATATCCTTAAGTTTTACCTATAGATTTACTTGAGCAGATCGTAGATGAATTATTTTGAAACAGAATACATGCAGCAAAAGAATTTAGACTAGACTAAAGCTAGCCAGGAATTAATGGGAAATGGGATTATGATTTAAACTGGGAAAGTAATTTATAAATCTTTAATATGATTAAAAGTGAAAGTAACTTATAAATCTTTACTGACTTGTTTTCCATCAGTGTATATATCTTATATTTGATGTTTTTCAAGCCATAGGGCTGTGAATTTGAAGCACATCATACAATGGGAGATTAATACATGTAGTTACTTAGGACAATTTAATGTTTATGGTATGTTTTGGTGCACAGTCAGTCACAAAGGTTGGATTATAATTAACACTCAAGCTCACTAGATTGTGTGTTCTTATATACAAATGAAGGGTAGGGATATCATTACTAGCAGATATTTCCATCCACGGGTGGTATATATATATGACCTTGTAATACTAGCCCCAGGGAGTGTTACGGGAGGTTAGTAATGCCATATACCCTTACAAGTGCTGTGACCAGGGACCTTGACATAGCCCCCAGGGGATTATGGGTAATTGTCCCATGGGTTTTATCTTGAAGGTTGGTTGGGTTGTAAAAGGAGGGGAATCCCCAAGAAAATCAAAATAATAAATACTCACAGAAACACATTTACTATTATTACTAATGAGCAGTTCTGAATTTCTTTATTAAGACTAGTTGTGTATACATTTAATATCATTGATCAATGTGACCAAGTTTTTACCCATAGATTTCAATTTTCATAAAAGATTTTAACAGATTGGCTATTGGAAAAGTTGATCATTTGTCAAATTAGAATATTGTTTTATAACTAAACTCAACTGCTTTCAATGTATGCATATACAAATGTACTTTTATTGAAGAACAAGAACAATTTTAAAAACTTTTTTTGAAATTCAAGTGTACAGATTGAAACAGAATGACGTTCATTTTTAAACAAAAATTATTTTAAGTTCCATTTCTACATGCACTTCAGTTTTCACCAGAGACTTATGTCTCTGTTTCACCTATTGTTTGGCAAGTGTATGTTGTCAGCATTGTAAAAACTTCAAAATAAAAACTTGTTGAAAATGGAATATCTGTGTCTGACTTTTTAAGCAATGACAATTGTATATATTAATGTTCTTTGAATGATTTGGATCCAGAAAAATTGCATATTGTTCTGGAGTTATTACAACACACTGTACACTATTATAACTGACCAATATTTGAATGAAATCCACTTCTATGTAGACTGGACTTAATATTCAGATCATAGGTTTCAAATTAAGGAGTTTCTCCATAGCATAATTGGCATCAAGGAATATATTCATCTCACAAAGATTAGCATGCACTGTCAATTCTCAAATCTTTGTGGGTCAAATTTTCAAGGTTTGAGAAAAAAGTACGTAAAATCGCTAATTTTTTGGTTTTCGAAGTATAATGATACCCATGAATTTATGTCCATCACAAAATTTAATTTTTCACATACAGCTGTACATGTATATTACAATTGAACTAGTCTTTGACCATGAAATTAAATCCCCTTGAACCAATGTATTTTCCTCAAACCACGAAAATTTGACCCATCGAAAATTTGTGATTTTACAGTATCGGTTTGTGGAGATTTTATTTCAAAATTGAAAACAGTAATATTAAGCCATATAAAATTGATATCTTGGTTCTCAGGCCCGCACGCATTCCTTTTGAGGTAGCCGCATTGCCGATTTTATTGTACCAGTACTTTTGATAAAATAAAAAGTTGGTGTTGCGGAGACCAATCCGGGGAAAAAAATCCTGACCTCATTTGTTTCGTAGTTTAGTATTCAAATATCACTTCCGGTAGTCATTCACAATGAGATTTTGGCTACTTTGTTTGAAAATACATTTGAGAACAATTCCTACGATGTTTACACGCTGTTTAGCAATGGATAAAGCAGAAAATTTGACAAGAAATAGAAAGTATACCTGTGATTAAAAAAATTACTGACTTCACGTAGAAAGAGTAGTTACCGTTCGTTAGTTATCCATGTCCAATCAAGGATGTACTGGATTCAAACCTGGGTTTTATTCCATACACTCAAAGTTTTGAAATCCTCAATTATACTAAAAATAACACAACAAAAATTAAACTCTGTGATTTATTGTCAAATCAAAAATAATAGACTGACAATGTAGAGGAAGAATTTAAAATATTGACACATTAAAAGTATAAAATGTATGTCATTTCCAATGAAAACATGATGTAATAAGAAACAATGGTAAATGTACAAATGAAAAAGTAATGTCAGCTGATGTCAGAAAATCTTCTATACAACTCAGTTCCACTCTACAATCAATTTTCACTCATCATTAAAAGCAACACTTTCCACTATTTGTAATAATTCTGATTCAATTGGTACAATGAGATCAATTCTGTTCTTATTCATTTTGAACACACAGTTGAGAGAAAATTTCAGTTCAGTGGACGAACATATAAATCTCACCACTAAAAATTTTAGTTTTCCAGGAGTAACCAATACTTGATTTTTTTTTCTTTTCAGAAAGGGACAATTATTAATTGTTTTTCTTTTTCAAATTTCAAATTATTGGATCTACATGTTTCTTTGTAACTTTTTACAAATGTGGTCAATTTTACTTCATATTCATGCATGGCTAATTCACATCATAAACAAGTTTCAGTGTTTCACAAAACTTAGTTTACTATTATAGTAAAACATTTCCTATCCTTAGCTGATCACACACAGCAACACTATTCAGCACAAACACGTAATTCTTCTGACAAACGTCCTTGAGTTAACAAACATAACCTTGACCCCTGACCCCTACGTTTCCTCGGTGACCTCTGTGATGATGCTCTCGTCCAGTTTCTTTTTGTAGGCGGCAGCCTCCTCCTCTTTCTGCTGTAGCTGTAGTTTGTACGTCTCCGCCTGGCGCTGCATCTCCTCCAACTGACGACGAAGGGTCTCCTTGTCAAGGTCATCTCCCTACAAAGGTCAAGACAGAGTAACAGATGTGAACAGTGATATCATCAATGTCAATACAGAAACTTAGTAGCAGACATGTACTGTGATATCATCAATGTCAAGGTCATTACAGAAACTTAATAACAGACATGTACTGTGATATCATCAATGTCAAGGTCATTACAGAAACTTAGTAACAGACATGTACTGTGATATCATCAAGGCCATCTCCCTACAAACTTTAAGGTCAAGACAAAAGCTTAGTAACAGATGTTTACTGTGATATCATCAACATCATCAATGTTAAGGCCGTCCCCCTACAAAGGTCATCACAGAAACTTAGTAACACCTGTGTCAGTGATATCAATGTCAAGGTCATCTGCCTACAAAGTCAATACAGAAACCTAGTATTATAAAAAGACATGTACAGTGATATCGTCAATGTCATCCCACCTACAAGGTCAAAAAAGAAACTAAGTAATAGATATATAATGTGATATGACCAAACATCAACTCTCTACAAGATCAGTACCAACAGAAACTGAAAAACGGTACATACAAGTTGCTGTCCTTTAAAAAAGGACTGCAATACGTGGACAATATGCGTGTTTTTTTCTGACTGAAATTCAGGTGTAAGAGAATATTCATGCAAGGTTTGTTCACTTATTCTAAAATTATCTGCCATTTATAACTGATCGTAGTCTCAAAGCACAAATGTGAAATTTTATCACCGATTAGTGATCTTTAGTTTTGTCAGTTTTAACATGTTTAAAAAATCAGGTTATTTTGACACGTGTAACACATATTCGCTGGGACTTGATACCTGTTCTGGATTTATACGGAAGAAATTTATCATGGGAAAAATGGAGATCCGCTGTTTCACATGTTGCACACCTCTGTAGAACGCAGATTAGTTTTTTCATTTTGTCGGAGCCCCCACCCCCCAACACACACACATTTAACAGGGGCGTAGCAACAGTAATTTTTTCTGCCAACCTTACTTAGAAAACTTGAGATTCAACTTATAGATTTATAGTGATTTACCAAAAATGTTAATTGAAAGTAAGACGCTGAGAAAAAGTTGCCCCCCCCCCCCCCCACAAAGATTTTCGACTTTTGGCAACTTATAGATTTGTCATAGTTTTATAGTGATTTACCAAAAATGTAGCATTACAATAGGTACTGAAAGTAACGATGACGATTGTAAAATTTTAGAAATCAAGTTAAATTTATTAAACTAGAAAACTGACCAGTCCCCCCCCCCCCCCCCCCAGAATGATTAAAAAATGTACGAAATAGGATTTCCGAACTTTTAAAAACCTGGCAAAAATCTGTAATTTACATTCCCCCCCCAACTTAACTTTTTTTGCTTGTCAACTTTTTCAAGGTAAGTAGTAAAAATTTTTCATGAAGGCTGACCTTAACTTCAAACAAACCCCCCTAATCTTTAAAAAAACGATGCTAAGATTGTAAAATTTTATAAATCATTATCATTATAAATTTATTATATTATTTTGCGAGTCTTGATGCACAAAACTAATGCCGGTGAAAACTTGCTCTACTTTAAAAGTTTTAAAAGCTACATGTATCTCTGTTCGTTGAGTGACTTTTCTCATTCAAGTTGTTAAGTTACATGTATCTATATACTGTAACTTCTTAAAATGTTTGTACCATAGAATCAATGTTTAGTAAAAAAAACGTATATGTAAAAGAGAGGAAATCGGATCTGCCAATGAATATGTAAATGCGATATGCAGAATTAAAAGCGCAATTTGCTAATGAATGGCATATTTTGATTCAAATAGGGCGAATTATTCTACGGGCAAGTTACCTAAGGTGCGAACTCTCTAGCATTTGCGCGCATGCATAGCCTGTCGTTTGCCCAGGGCATCCGGTTTAACTTCACTTATATATTTACTGCGTGGACCGCAGGGTCCACACAATGACATATTACAAAATAGGGTTACTGCATATATTTGCTAGGAAATTCTATTTACCTCCTCTGTATCCTTTTCCATAGTGTTTGTGTATATACTTTACAGAAAGATACAGAGGAGGTTAATAAAATAGCCAGTAAAGTGTTTTTCAATATACTTGGTCTGGCTATTCTATTTACCTCCTCTGTATCCTTCTCTAAAGGGTTTGTGTATAAACTTTACTGGGCTATTCTATTTACCTCCTCCGTGTCCTTCTCTATTGGGTTTGTGTATATACTTGTATCTGTTTCTTCTATTGATTCAGGCTTCAATTTCTTCATAGGAGGTTCTTCTGTGAATTCAAAAAATAAAAATTTCAAAAACTTTGTTGAGTGATATAGTTTCATTTTCACCACAAAAAAATAATCTTGCAATCTTTAAAAAAAAAAAAAAACTTTTTTCAATCTTTAATGCTTGACAGAGAATTTCTGTGATATTCACACTTTAAGAATATATGACTACAAGATGAGTTCCCTGTCACTAGACAAAACAAGATTTCAAACCCACACCAGTTTTTACCTAGCTGTTCATCAGTAGCATCCCCCGACCCCATCACCATGCCCTCTGAGGTCATGACCTCTCCAAGTCCCTCCTGATCTGGGTCAAGGTCAGGAGCAGCAACAATCGTGATCACCTTCTACAACAGAGAGAAATTATTTCTATAAATCTCATTTCATTCATGTTTTTCTTTGTTTCTATCATTTCTTTCAGCTAAATGACAAACTTGTAATTAAAGACAATTTTTTAATAATTTTCCTTTTCTATTTTGACACTTTTTTTTGTATTTTTTTTTATTTCAAGAAAAGACATGTAAAGTTACATAAGTTTTTTAGTCACATTCACACTTCCCCTCTGAATTTAAACAAGAATGAAATATAAAATGTATATAATTCGAGAAATATTCAAAGTTGGTGTTTAAATACATTGTAAGTGTTTATAACTCAAAAATATTTATCCATTGTGACCATAGACTATCAAAATTGTTCATTGTAAAATTTTGAATTGATATACATTTTTCTACTTTGTACTTAAGAGTTAAATGATGTAGCAGCCCAGTAATCATAGGCATTTTATTCTGCTTTAAACAAGAAAAGATATATTGCTTTGTATATAAAATAAAATTTATCACCCTATTCATCTTCGCTAGCCAAGGGTTTCTGATACGCTTCTCTCCTCATAAACCCTTGGCATACGGTGAAGTCAAAAGACGGGATTATTTTCCGTCACATGATCTCGAATCTATTGATACGCACAGATTGCGTCATCGCCAGAAATAAAGATACGTGTTAAAAAAAATTAAATCAAAGTTTTTTCAAGAATAATTAAGAAACAGTAATTGAGTTATGTTTATTCATTATCTATAGAACAAATCTGAAGCTTCAATATAGATTCTTAATCATATATTTAGAAGATATTGGATGACACCATGGCTAATCATAGAATTGAATGTTATCTTACGGATCGTTGTTTACTTGCGTTTTTCATTTCCGAGATTAAAGAGTGAAGATGTATCCCGAACGCAAATATCGTCATTTACAAAAAACAGCTGCTGATTGGTCGACCTGGGTGTACTGAAATCCAATCAGAACTCTTGATAAAAATCTCAATTTCTATGAACACCGTAGGCCAAGGGTTTATGAGGAGAGAAGCGTATCAGAAACCCTTGGCTAGCGAAGGTGCACCCTATTATGATAAGAAAATGGCGTTTTGACACATATTTTATGAAAAGGAGAATGATTTCTGCTTAGAAAAACTAAATTTCTAGAACAAGTTCCATATCATATCCAATTCTTCAGAAAATCAAATTAATAAAATTAATCTTGGTAAATTAGAAATGTTTTTGATGTGACCTTGACCTTTGATGTTACATTGACAGGTCTGTCACAGCACCTTTTGGTATCCTTCTCTATAAGGGACATTTTTGTCAAATTGGGAAAATTTTAAACATACCTTCATGTATTAAATTAACACCCCCCCCAAAAAAAAATTAATAATGAAAGCCATTTATCACTTTGAAAAGTATACTTGAAAAGCTAAAATTTACAGGACATAAGGTCTGATAAAAATCTATATTTAACAGACCAAACCTTTACTTGCTAAGCAGGCTTTTTTTCCATATGATACAGAGACTGAAAAATGTGGGGAGGGGGTATTTCTTACTGTTTAATTGCATTTGAAATAAATTTAAAAAATTAGATTATAAAGAATAATTTATTGAAATTATCAAGTTACTAATAAAAATTTTCCTTTAAAATGTAATATCATAAAATTGCCTAGACCTTAGGGCTGTCACGGTTCCAAAATTTTTCGGGTCGGGTCGGTTCTGATTTTTTGAGGTTCGGTTTCGGGTTTCTCGGGTCGGGTAGGTAATGGAAGAAAAGCTCATGATTTGTATTATTTTCAGCAATAAAAAGAATATTCTCATTTAATCTTAGAAATTGCAACATTATAACTAGTTTAAAGACTAGCCTCCTCTAGTCAACAACTGTACCAAATTATTTTTAAATCACCTTTCAGGGTTTCAGATTGAAATAAGTAAACTACAGGACATCTGGCATATTTACCAGAAAAGTTATAGGCCATTCTGTCCTAAACTTCCTAAAATTATAGGCCAATAGAAAAGTTAAACTAACTCAGATTTCTGTCAGACTTTTACAAAAACAGTCATTTTATTACATAAAATATTCAAACTTGTATATTAATTTTCCTTTTAATAAATTGGAAATATTATTTTGTTTCTTTTAAACAAAATTAATATATTGAAACAGAATAGTAATTGTTTTTTTTTTAAAATTCCATTCAATGGGTATTTAACTTATATTAGTCCCACCTTTCATTGCATGTAAATGTATCTATTTCTTGGGATTAAAATTTTTTTTTTAAATTCCATTCAATGGGTATTTAACTTATATTAGTCCCACCTTTCATTGCATGTAAATGTATCTATTTCTTGGGATTAAAATTTTTAAAAATAGTAATCCAAAAATTAGACTTGTACCTCTGATGATATTCAATGTATAATTACGTTTAAAGATCCAATTTTTTTCCCTTAGTAAAACCTTGCAACATTGTCCGTTTCCTGCTATTAGTCCGACCCCATATTCAATCATGGCGGTAAAAATAACAACATGGCATGGATTCCTTCGTACGATGTTTTAAACATTCATCACTACTTTTATGCTCCTTGCAGTTGGGTTTGGAAATAAAATTATAGAGTATTTTGTCAAGATCTATTTATACCAAAATGTCATTGGCTGATTGAATCGGCAGTTTGATATGTATCTGAAAAATTATACAACTGGCCTTTACATACAGAAGATAATTGGCCATTGTGTCTGTTCATGTCAAACTTATAGGCCAACAAACAAACTTCAATTGCAAATTGTTTTATGCTACCTTTTCAATGACAATTTACTAACAAAACTCTCGTTTTTGACGCCATTTTAAAGTAAAATAATTTATGTGCAAAATGGATAGAATTAATTCAATTTAATTGATTTGACTGTTACAAATGTCTTTTTTCTGCTTATTCTGGTCATTTAACACATGCAAATGAAACAGATTTTATTTTCACTTATAATTCACTTTAAAATTGTTAATTTATTTTATGAACTAACTCATAATGGTTATTCTTGCTTAAAATAAGTTCCCCAACCCAATCTACGTATGACCTATCCATAGATCTCTATCCCATGACAGAGGAAATTCGAATTAAAAATAAACGATCATGATAGAGATGTTGCAGATTAAAATCAATCATGCATTACTGCTAAATGGATCAAATAAAGGATGTATGTGTGGAAAATTAGTTGATATAAATGAGAAAATGCGTCTTTGGGAATTTTTAAGTCTGAAATTGGGAAAATCTACACTTTAACCATTGAACCTTTGTCCTAATTTTAAAGCAGTGATGGCCCTGCATTGAACATCCACATAATTTCATAAAGATTTCTTGTGACATTTAATTTTCTAATTCTTTTGAAAAAACGTGATGCATCACAAACTACATGTATATGAAAAACGAGCAAATAAAAGAGTGCCACCTAGGTGTCTGCCAAGCAGTCGACACAACAAAGGGAGTCAACTCTGGCTGAGTCTGGTACTGACCTGATTTTCCTCCCCTTCCACCAGTCCCTGTTCTACATCCCCCTCCATCACCTCCCCGGGGCCTAAGATAGCCGACTCCTGAGTCACCACTGTGTCATCTGTCACTATGGCGTCATCAGATAGCACTGCATCCTGGGTAATAAGAGTTCCAGCTGACAGGCCCTGTTGTTTGATTATGTTGGTCAATGCAATCTTTCCAGCTTCTGTAAATGGAAATGTGAATAGTAGTAAAATATTAAGAGCCATAACCCATGGCTGCTATCATTTTCTCTGCTGTGTAATATATTTACCTGTTAGAGGTGTGGACAATACTATTAACCTCTCAGAAATATAGTAAGAGCTACAGGAAGTGATATTAACCTGTCAGAGCTATGGACTGTGATATTAACCTGTCAGATCTATGGACTGTGTTATATTGACCTGTCAGAGCTAAGGACTGTAATTTAATCTGTCAGAGCTGTGGACAGTGATATTGACCTATCAGTGCTATGGACTGTGATATCTACCTGTCAGTGCTATGGACTGTAATATTAACCTATCAGAGCTATGGACTGTGATATTAACATGTCAGTGATAGGGACTGTGATATTGACCTGTCAGAGCTATGGATTGTGATATTGACCTGTCAGAGCTATGGACTGTGATATAACCTTTTAGAGCCATAGACTGTGATATTGACCTGTCAGTGCTATAGACTGTAATATTAACCTGTCAGTGCTATGGACTGTGATATTAACCTGTCAGAGCTATGGACTGTGATATCTACCTGTTAAAGCTACGGCCTGTGTTATATTTACCTGTCAGAGCTATGGACTGTGATATTAACCTGATAGATATGGACTGTGATATATTTACCTGCCAGTCAGTGCTTTGCAATCTTTGATATTTAACTGTTAAGGCTATAGAATGTGATATACTTACCTGTCAGAGCTGTAGACTGTGATATTTACATGTCAGAGCTGTAGACTGTTTTATTACCTAATCAAGTGATTTTTGTTGTTTTATTAGAGATTTAATATTTTCATCTACTCTGTATGTGTTTTCAGTTTTTCTTATCTTTTCATATTGATCTATTGACCAGTCAATAGAACGCGTGTTCTATTGACCTGTCAATAGACTGCAACGTATTTCGGGAAAAGCGATCCGGGTTTCGAATTTACTTGTTTGTAACATTGCACAGACTTGGTAAACAATCATCTTATTTAATCTTTCTACATTAGTTTTAAAAATTGTATGATTTCAATGGTTGGATAATTTATTTATTGAAAGTTTCCCTAATTAATACACTGTGGGACGTGGAGACCAGTCCTTCGGGTGAAACCTTTAAACCAAGGTCCCGTGTCGCAGTAGGTGCACTGCTAGCATGAAAAAGGTCCCTCTCTACCGGCAAGTGGTGGCATCTCCATAAGAGTGAAAACATTTTCGAGAGGAATGTAAACAATAGTCTATACAATCAATCTTTAGTTTAATATTAATATAACAGATGCACCATATCTAGCTTCTGAACTGAATATACAACTGTGAAAATGTACTTAATACGGAAAATAAAATTAGGTAATAAAACAATTATTCAATGCCTGAGCAGTCAATAGACCAAGATTTTTATAAATAAATGTGTTCTATTGCCCTCGGCCGCTGGCCTCGGGCAATAGAACACACTGAGCTGTTCCTTGTACCTCGGGAAAAATATTATACAATTATGGACTCTTTTGGTGTTGAATATGGTTTTTTATTCACCAGAAAAATACCCATATTGCCCTCGGCGCCGCCTCGGCCATTTTGAATATTTTTCTGGTGAATAACAAACCATATTCAACACCAAAAGAGTCCATAATTGTTTTATTATATAGTGTGGATTTCAATAGATAAGACATTGAAGGCTGTATGACGACACTATTTTCATTTGCTATCTTCCACTGTTGAAAGTAAAAAAAAATCTCCAGATTACTGTTTGTAACCTCTGTGTTTTCCTTTCCGAGTTTCGCTATGTGTAAGACGTCCAGATGTTAAAAAATAATCCTGAAATAGGTTTGAATAATTGTTTTCCTGCTCAGATACGTAGCTCGCTGCGGCCGTTGCAACCATTGTTTACAACGTTGTTCGATGTTCTGATTATGACGTCACAATGCCGTTGCACGCGCATTGACCCTCCGGTGAATACGGCCTAAAATCCGGTGAATATGTAGTGTTATGAACTGTTTGCGTTTGTATAGATTATATAGGGACTATAAATAGACTATATAATAATCTGGTCTATTGACTGCTCAGGCATTGAATAATTGTATAATATTTACCTGTCAGAGCTATAGACTGTTATATTGACTCTGTGATATTTACTTGTCAGAGCTATAGTCTGTGATATATTAACCTGTCAGAGCTATAGTCTTTGATATATTGACCTGTCTGTGATGTATTTACCTGTAAGAGCTATAGACTATGATATTGACTGTGATATTTACCTGTCAGAGCTATAGACTGTGTTGTATTGACCTGTCAGAGGTATAGACTGTGACATTGACTGTGATATATTTACCTGTCAGAGCTACAGACTATGTTGTATTCACCTGTCAGAGCTATAGACTGTGTTGTATTTACCTGTCAGAGCTATAGACTGTGTTGTATTTACCTGTCAGTGCTATAGACTGCCCGCTCTCCATGGCTGAGGAGATAATTCCGCCCTCTGTCGTGGTTATCATTGTGATTCCTTGACTCTGTGATATATTTATCTGTCAGAGCTATAGACTCTGTGATATTTACCTGTCAGTGGTATAGACTGTGATATTGACCTGTAACAGCTATAGTCTGTGATATATTTACCTGTCAGTGCTATAGACTGCCCGCTCTCCATCGCTGAGGAGATAATTCCTCCCTCTGTCGTGGTTATCATTGTGATTCCCTGACTCTCTAACCAGGACATGGCGTCTGTGTTGGCAGTCGTCACTAAAAAGTCACATAAATAATTACTTTAAATGAAACTTTACAGAATGGCAATTCTCCTTAGAAATATACTCAGCATTTCTATATAATTTAATGAATCAGTACTGTAGAGCAAACATATGCAACAGTCTATTTTTCCCATCTTAATCATGCATTAAACCTAACAGTATCATTATGTTCAATATTGTACAGGTATCTATATTCCAGTTGTATTCATCAATCAAGACAAAAATGACATGGCAATATATTAGCATTATATTTTTCTGTTTTATATATAACTTTATGGTCTCATAGCAGTTGCATTTTGTGCTAATTCATTCAATACTCCAAGAACTTTGTACCTCCTTCAATCTACAACTGAATATCAATACTCTTACATGGAGACCGGTCCTTTGGATGAGACCCTATAAACCGGAGACCAATGTCGCAGTAAGTGCTGGCACGAAAATGATCCCTCACTGTTCAATAACCAAAAGTGCCAGTATAGGGCAATATTTGATGCTCTCCACTGGCATGTGGACATTTAAAAACATACAAATAAACCCCTTACCCTGAGCACTACTACTGGGGGCCGTGGCTTCAGCTAGAGCTGCTAGTGTGGCCACACAAACAGATAAACTCTTACCCTGAGCACTACTGCTGGGGGCGGTGGCTTCAGCTAGAGCTGCTAGGGTGGCCAGTACTGAGGAGTTTGTCTGGTCCTGTCCATCTAAAAATATACACAACAATTAACAAACACATAAAGTCTATTTAAAATGTCTTGGAGATCTAAGAGTAAGCATTGTCTGTAACAGACAATCAATTACATCATAAGAACAGTTTTTCTGGTCCTATCCATCTAGAGATAAAGGCCACCAATGAAACACTATAAATTTTTCTGATCCTGTTTTCAAAAGCAATGATTTGTGAACTTCAAGTCACCATGTTTATGTATTATTGAGACCTCCCCCTTCACTCTTACCTTGCTTGACTCCATCTAAGTCTGAGGACACAGTAACCGTTTCTTCTACATTTTCTGGATCCACCTCTGTGGTTTCTATGGTAACCGTTTCATCATCACCCATGCTCCCAATATGAGTATGCTGTAATTAAATGAAAGGTCAAATTTATCACACTCTGTGTAAATATACAGTCAAGTACCTACCAAAAATAACAAATACATGTTCTACATTTGATTTTACTCAGTTTATTGGTATTATTAATTAAAACATTACAATGCAGATGAGGGAATACCTGGGCAAGCTGAAGAATCTGTACCAGATCTGCTCTCCCATTGGCTATAGCGATGTCTAGAGGGGTCCTATCAAACTACAAAATATCACAACAAAGTACAGGGATTCTATCAAAACAAAAAAATGTAATATAAACAGATTCTATCATTGGCTATAGCAATGTCTAGAGGGGTCCTATCAAACTACAAAATATCACAACAAAGTACAGGGATTCTGTCAAAACATAGTCAATCTACACAAGTTCTTTGACTATCACATCAAACATGGAGTCTCATAATCTTATTAAAATCGTTGAGAACAAGAGTGCTGCGTCTGCTTTTGAACATTTCTCATGCCAGATGTCTGCTTATCTACACTATCAACCACATATGATATATCACATCATATCAACTCCCTAGAGACTCCATTAAATTAACACAACCTTGTCTCAGCTTCATGTTTCATCAGGGCCTCCATTACAGTAACACTGGCCTTGATTTTACCGTATCAACTATCAACCCCATGCCTTTAAATATTGGAGCCTCCTTTAAATTATTAAGACTTACCTTGTTTTCACATGTCGTATCAGCTCCATGCTTTATCAGGGCCTCCATTACATAAACACTTACCTTGTTTTCACATGTCGTATCAGCTCCATGCTTTATCAGGGCCTCCATCACATTAACACTTACCTTGTTTTCACATGTCGTGTCAGCTCCATGCTTTATCAGGGCCTCCATCACATTAACACTTACCTTGTTTTCACATGTCGTATCAGCTCCATGCTTTATCAGGGCCTCCATCACATTAACACTTACCTTGTTTTCACATATCGTATCAGCTCCATGCTTTATCAGGGCCTCCATCACATTAACATTTACCTTG
>NW_026936509.1:0-7183 GCF_032062105.1 Saccostrea cuccullata
GGACAAAATCGTCAAATTTAAATACATCTATACTGGAGATTCAACAGAGTACTAGTTTTATTTTAAAAATTAAATTGTTTAAGACACCTCATTAAAAAAAATTAAAAATTCTCAATGAAAGTAATTATTTACTACTGCACTGTAGGCAACACTTAAATTTTCATGGAAAACATAGCAATTAGATTTGAAATTGAAATTTGAAATTATAAATAATAGAATGGTGCACTGAAGATTTAAAGTTTATGCACAACTGCACAATCATGCAAATAAATAATTTTTGATAACACTATTTTTATTGGATTTAATATTACAGATAAAAAGCTTATATAAGTACAAGCTGAAAAAAATCACAAAGTTCAATACAGTTACAAAGTTGTTAGCCAAAAATATTGAAAGATTATGATATTGATCAATATATATTTTACATGTTTAATTTGCCACTTGTTGAAATATTTCCTTTAAAATCTGCTAGTGTTTGCCATCTGGGGTATGTATAAGGACTATGTTTTAGTGATAAAAACATTGTAATACTTGTATATGTAAATGTATAATGTATATTTGTATAAGTAGTGGCAGAAACCTGAATCAGTGTGCTTAATTAGAATAATTTCTTCTGATGTGAGTGAATCAGGGGAGAAAACTCATTTTTAGTGTATTATAAATATTGACATCCAAACTTATTTTTTTTGATATGCATATTGATTTATCATTTTATTCTAATCCAGAGGTAGATTTGAAATGTCTTCTTTTTTCAGTTTAAGTACAGCATGAAAATTACTGTAACTTATATTGTAAGTTTATTTTGGTTCCTGATTATTGTCGCCCTATAGTGTGGCTACAATTTCTCCCCATTTATTTTTGCCCATGCAGACTCAGTTGGGTTAAAAAATTTTCTTGATTTAAAATAAACCTATGATTGGTACTTGTAGGGCAAAAATAAAAGGGGATGGAAATTTCCTTAGTGTTACTGTATAAGGTAGTATGTTATTTGTATGTGGATATACCAATAGTGTATGTGGATATACCAATAGTGACCCCTATGTCAACAGTCAAATGTAGAGTTAGTACGTGTACTGTGGTCTTGAAATTGTATGTCCATGCAGGATTACTAATGCTGTGATGCCTTACAGTAAAACTCAGTTATAAAGAACTTATTTATAAAGAAATGTCAGTCAGAGGGAATAATTTTAGCAAATCTTAGTTAGAGAAGACTTTCTATATCAACTTCTTTGTTTTAATTAGTCTTGGTGACTTTTTTACAACTATAAGTTTCACTGTACTGATACTTATTAAATACATGTAAATAATTAAGGACATGCAGTCAGATTGGAAAGAAGATGAAGCAGTTGTGTATATAAGAACCAGTGAGAATGTTTGTTTTATTAATGCCATATATATACCATTGTCGGAACCCACGGCTGATTACGCTTCGTTTCTCTCCACGAAGCGTAACCAGCCGTGGGTTTCTGACGATGTATATATACAATTCATGTATATTGTATACTATATTTACAAGTGTATATACCAACATTATTCTATTTACTGGAAAATGGACTTGTCTTTGGAAAAATTAAATTAAAGAATATACTGATAATAATTTACAGTTTTATGGAATTAAAGATTCAGATTAGGTTATTTTCCTACTTGTGAATTAAATTCTAAAATCAGAAGATAGATTTAAAGAAGATACATAGCTAGGTTACATCTGGGTATTCTCAGGGAAATAAAGATTATATTTTTAAAAATTAAATCATGAAAAAGAAATATGAATAATGCAAAGACTTGAGCACGGTTTAATAGAGTGAAACTCGATCCCTGGACAGTTTTTATTTCATGACCTCACGTGAAGTCCTAGATTGAATGTGAATAAATCCATCGGAGAAAACACGATTTAACCACTATAACTAGTATCTGTGTATAACTGCTGTTGGACAGATCAATGTGTGGTCCATTGTATTCCCTCCAAGCTGTGTCCCCCAATCATAAATCAACAACTCCTTACCCCTGATTGTGTAACAGAAAAAAACCCGTGTCTGTCATCCTCAGCCCTTTCTCCTTTCATATGTAAAGAAAAAATATTACCATTTACATAGGTCATAAAAGTTATATCAGTTTTTCCAGGTAAAAGCATGTAAGCATACAAGTCTTAATGAATTTTTCGGATATTTGGATAGTAAGATGAGTCTACTGGATATTGCTGATCCTGAGAGGACGTCATTTGAGGGTTGGGTGATTAATCGTATTCTATATAGTTCTAATGGTTTGACATTTAATTATTTATCGGCCTTAATTGGAGAGCTTGTCTATATCAGTATATGATAGATGAAGCTGGATTGTTTTATTTTATCTCCAGGTTTCAAGAAAACTTAAGTTTAGTCACAATTACTGTGGATTTTTTTGCCGATTTAGTGTAAATTTATTTTTGGGCTATTCTGTTCTCATTGACCCAGCTAAATAAAAAGATTGTCAAGTATTTTATTTACATTTTATATATAGCAATTTTGAAATATAACAAAGAATCTGTGTTAGAAGTTCTTGCACTTATACTCAAGAGTAATTTTGTAACTACTGTCTTCAGCAATTCTCTTAAGATCGATACATGTGCTATCTTTGGTGCACATGATAATGACAGATCTAAATTGCTAATTATAATCCCAGTGATCAGGACCACAATTAATAATGTATATTTATTTCTACTTGAACCTTCTATGATGGAACACTGAATGACTTTGTAAGGTGAAAAGTACTGATCTATATCAGCTAGTCTAGAATCTATCTTAGTAACATATACAGGGCTCCATTTGTAAGTATACAACTGAACAATATTGTGTTTATTGTCCATATATGCCTTTTTAATTCTGCTTTTTATATTTCAGCCTTTTGTAAGTATACCTCAGTTGTATGAAACTATATGCCATTGTAATTGTACACATATCATAATTCTATTATTTCCGTTGCAGTAACGACTAAGGCACTAGCCTAAGTCATTTCTGCCATTCGTTACAATTATTCTTGGTCTTTGTAACTCTTTGTCATACATTTCAGTGCTATTCTTGGTCAGTATAACTCTTTGTCGTACATTTCAGTGCCGACCGAGGCCCTCGCCTTCCTGGGAGCTGTCGCCCTGTTCCTGGCCCTCCTGGTTATTTTCTTCTGCTACCTTAACAAGCTCCTCTGTTTCTCCTCCTGTGGGGGATTCCCCTGTCTGGAAAACCACCCCAAGAAACCCAGGAAAAAGAATGATTTAGGTAAGTCTCTACTGTTCTAAACCACCCCAAGAAACCCAGGAAAAAGAACGATTTAGGTAAGTCTACACTGTTTTAAACCACCCCAAGAAACCCAGGTAAAAGAACGATTTAAATAAGTCTCTACTGTTCTAAACCACCCCAAGAAACCCTGGAAAAAGAACGATCTAGGTAAGTCTCCACTGTCCTAAACCACCCCAAGAAACCCAGGAAAAAGAACGATTTAGGTAAGTCTCTACTGTTCTAAACCACCCCAAGAAATCCAGGAAAAAGAACGATTTAGGTAAGTCTCTACTGTTCTAAACCACCCCAAGAAACCCTGGAAAAAGAACGATTAAGGTAAGTCTCTACTGTTCTAAACCACCCCAAGAAACCCTGGAAAAAGAATGATTTAGGTAAGTCTCTACTGTTCTAAACCACCCCAAGAAACCCTGGAAAAAGAACGATTAAGGTAAGTCTCTACTATTCTAAACCACCCCAAGAAACCCTGGAAAAAGAATGATTTAGGTAAGTCTCTACTGTTCTAAACCACCCCAAGAAACCCAGGTAAAAGAACGATTTAGGTAAGTCTACACTGTTTTAAACCACCCCAAGAAACCCAGGTAAAAGAACGATTTAAATAAGTCTCTACTGTTCTAAACCACCCCAAGAAACCCTGGAAAAAGAACGATTAAGGTAAGTCTCTACTGTTCTAAACCACCCCAAGAAACCCTGGAAAAAGAATGATTTAGGTAAGTCTCTACTGTTCTAAACCACCCCAAGAAACCCTGGAAAAAGAATGATTTAGGTAAGTCTCTACTGTTCTAAACCACCTCAAGAAACCCTGGAAAAAGAATGATTTAGGTAAGTCTCTACTGTTCTAAACCACCCCAAGAAACCCAGGAAAAAGAATGATTTAGGTAAGTCTCTACTGTCGTGTGAAAAATATACATTGGAATTGTTGTCCTTAAAAAGATGTGCTATACTGTTGTGTATATTGATATACAGTTAATTCTCGATAAACCGCCACCTTTTGTAATTCAGAAATCATGGCGGTATAACGAATTTGGCGATGAATTGAATTTCCCATCTTCTTGAAAACAAGAAGTAGAGTTACCGTTCTTAGAAATACCATTTAGCGTTTCTATTCTTATTATTACATGTACATATAAAACATATTTCTGATTGAAAATACTTCAAGTATTTTTTAGCTCTACTGGTCAGAGACCAGAAGAGCTTATGCGATAGTAATGCGTCCGGCGTCCGTCCGTCTGTCCGTCTGTCTGTCTGTCTGTCTGTAAACAATTTTTCAAAATGCTACTCCTCCTACAGTTTTGATCTGATTTCAATATAACTTGGCATATAAGTAGACTACACTAAGATACATAATTCTGTGTATCGGTTTTTGATTTCGACGAACGGTGTTGGCGTTGTTACTAAAAATAGAAATTTCTGTGAAATTCTTTCAAAATGCTACTCCTCCTACAGTTTTGATCTGATTTCAATATAACCTGGCACACAAGTAGACTACACTAAGATACATAATTCTGTGTATCGGTTTTTGATTTCGACGAACGGTGTTGGCGTTGTTACTAAAAATAGAAATTTCTGTGAAATTCTTTCAAAATGCTACTCCTCCTACAGTTTTGGTCTGATTTCAATATAACTTGGCACACAAGTAGACTACACTAAGATACATAATTCTGTGTATTGGTTTTTGATTTCGATGAACGGTGTTGCCATGGTTACTAAAAATAGAAATTTCTGTGAAATTCTTTCAAAATGCTACTACTCCTACAGTTTTCGTCTGATTTCAATATAACTTGGCACACAAGTAGACTACACTAAGATACATAATTCTGTGTATCGGTTTTTGATTTCGACGAACGATGTTGGCGTTGTTACTAAAAATAGACATTTCTGTAAAATTCTTTCAAAATGCTACTCCTCGTACAGTTTTGGTCTGATTTCAATATAACTTGGCACACAAGTAGACTAACTAAGATACATAATTCTGTGTATCGGTTTTTGATTTCGACGAACGATGTTGGCGTTGTTACTAAAAATAGACATTTCTGTAAAATTCTTTCAAAATGCTACTCCTCCTACAGTTTTGGTATGATTTCAATATAACTTGGCACACAGGTATACTACACTAAGATACATAATTCTGTTTATTGGTTTTTGATTTCGATGAAAGGTGTTGGCGTTGTTACTAAAAATAGAAATTTCTATGAAATTCTTTCAAAATGCTACTCCTTCTACAGTTTTGATCTGATTTCAATATAACCTGGCACACAAGTAGACTACACTAAGATACATAATTCTGTATATCGGTTTTTGATTTCGACGAACGATGTTGGCGTTGTTACTAAAAATAGAAATTTCTGTAAAATTCTTTCAAAATGCTACTCCTCGTACAGTTTTGGTCTGATTTCAATATAACTTGGCACACAAGTAGACTAACTAAGATACATAATTCTGTGTATCGGTTTTTGATTTCGACGAACGATGTTGGCGTTGTTACTAAAAATAGACATTTCTGTAAAATTCTTTCAAAATGGTACTCCTCCTACAGTTTTGGTCTGATTTCAATATAACTTGGCACACAAGTAGACTACACTAAGGTACATAATTCTTTATATCCGTTTTTGACTTCAATGAACATTATTACCTTGCTTAATAAAGATAGCAATTTCTGTTACTCTCAAAATGCTACTTCAAATACAGTTTTAGTCTGATTATAATATAATGTGGCATGCAAGTAGACTACACTAAGAACATAAAGAGACTTATTCAAGGATCATTATTCTCTTTTTCGCTAGTGTAAAATTTCAATTCCCAACTGCTTAAATACTTTCCTTTGCTATAAGTACAAACCAGTAGAGCTTCAGTCTCGACAGAGACTTCTGGTTTAATGTACAAATTCGCTAAAACAATATGTGCAGTTATGAAATAAAGACAAGTACATGGGTGTGCATTCAAATCTTCATTTCTGCTATTGAAAAAAAACATGCTGGGTCGATCGTCATGATATATTGCCGATAGTAAGTAAAATGAATTCTTGGATAAATGTATTGTTATTTTTCTTATGCAACATTGTTAATTAAACATTCACGATTTATACCGTATAATTATTTTTTCAGCAAACTTTGCGGCATTTTTTAAGGCAGGGATCATCTAAATAATATAGTTTTTGACGTACTTTAACAACGACCGCTTTCGTGGCAAAAGTGACTAAATGAATTTTATTAAACAGAAAACAAAATTATTATAACAGTTCATGTTGAAATTATTGTTTATTTAGTCCTTGTTTAATTACTTAATTGCATGTACCTTGCATGCCTTTGCATGCTTTACAACAGGGATAGTGTCAACCAATTAGCCGCGCTTCACTGACCACACACACCTGTGGCGGTTTATCGAGATAATTGACACTTAAAAATGGACGTTTGTTGTGAAAACAGGGTGGCGGATGGCGGTATGCGAATTTGGCGTTATAAAGAGAATTTTATATAGCAGGAAAAACGTTCTTGGGAAATCATGGCGGTATTGCGAAAATGGCGATGAATCGAGTGGCGATAATTCGAGAATTGACTGTACTGTATACAGCAAAACTCGGTTATAACGAAGTCACAGGGACATATGAAGTGACTTCTCTATATCTGTAATTCGTTTTATCTGTATAAGGAATTCATTAAGTTTATATAGCTGGGGATCCAAGATAACTCCGCTATATCTGTGAATTCGCAAAATCTGTGTTTGTACTAAACAAGTTTTACTGTACATGGAAATTTTCGCCCCTTTTTATTTTCACCCATTTCGGCCTACCCTCGGTTGGTCGGATTTAAAATGGGGTGAATTCAATGAATACAGTATAATTTCTTATACAGAACTGTGACTGGGCTAATTAAAATGGGGCAAGTTGTTTGCAAGTGTTTAAGTGTTAAGGGGCAAAA
>NW_026936510.1:0-71732 GCF_032062105.1 Saccostrea cuccullata
TCATGACATCCATGTATTCACAGTTTGCCATAGTTGTAGGTTTGTGTTTGAGCGATAGCTTGTTGAAGCGTAGGTACATAGTAGCAGAATGAGGGGTACTGGTACATGTCAACATACTAGAATCAGTTGATGAATTTGATTTAAACGAGAGTCGAAACGAACAGTCTTTGAAGTTGCAATTCATTCCTTTACAGACAAGTGCTAATTTGGTAAAGGAAGTGCTGGTAATAAAATGTCTTAGAAGACAAAAGAAGCAAAAGTGTGGCCGGATTGTTGGATGACCAAATAAACCACACAAGTCGATCGCTGTCCAAGGGAGGGCGATGCACGGGATGATGCCGGTGGGACATTGTCCCTAGTCAAAGTGTGAAAATTAGCGACATCAATCAACCAAACTTGTAAGAGATTTATTAGGACCCGACACTCCAAACCACACTTTTAGTAGATATGATTTTTTGCATAGAGCAGATTAATATCTGATTTGAATTATGCAAGTAGTTGTAGAGTGTTTCGGCTATTAAGAAGCCTCTTCAGGGGTCACGGACATAAATCATGGTGTTTGTTTTAGGTGAGACCGGATTATCTCGTCACCTATATTATTGTGTTTGCTGTAAGCAATGATTGGTTGAGAATTAAATAAAGTTTTGCATTCTGGATTTCTAAGAATGGTGTTCCAATATTTCCAGAATTCGTTTTTTCAGTCCTTTTTCAGTCCTTTAACGCAAGGGTTAAATTTAGTAACCAGTACTGTAGGGTTACGTAATGACTGTTCTTTAGTCTTTTGTACAAAAACAATCAACTTATATTAAGGACACTACGGACTTCATCACCAAAATCGAAAGCCTTACACTGCCAACAAACGCATTATTAATTACTTATGATGTGACGAGCATGTACACAAACATGGAATTCAACGAGCTTCTCTCATCAGTAAATGAGGCTTACACACAGGCCAATAAAACGCAATTAGACATTCCATATCCGGACCCTGAGGATCTAAACTTCTTACTGAAATGCGTCTTGGAAAACAATTACTTTGAATTCGGCGGAAAATATTACAAACAAATAATAGGAGCAAGTATGGGGGCAGTCCCCAGTCCAGAGATCTGCGACATCAGAATGTATCAAATTACAAAGCATATAATGGCACAATTTCGTCATGCCAGCAAAATTGTCTTCCACGGCAGATACCGTGATGACGGTTTCATAATATTCAATGGAACGCAACCAGAGATAGAAGAATTCTTTAATATCGGCAATCAGTGTCACAAACATCTAAGATTTACGTTTGAAATTTCTCCATCTGCTGTCAATTTCCTTGATACTACAGTTTATAAAGGACAGAAATTTCAAAATTTTAACAAACTTGATATCAAGTCCTTTATCAAACCAACAAATAACTTTCAATATCTACACAGACAGAGCGCTCATAGCCCAGCTGTGTTTAAAGGATTCATTAAAGGAGAATGCATTAGACATGCAAGAAACACCACTGACCCTGAAATATTACATGCAACACTTAATGACTTCAAGACGCACTTATCAAAGCGAGGCTACTCTACTTCGGAAATTGATCCTATCATCAAGGAAACGATCAACACAAACCGATCAAAACTCATCATCAAAAAGACTAAAGAACAGTCATTACGTAACCCTACAGTACTGGTTACTAAATTTAACCCTTGCGTTAAAGGACTGAAAAAACGAATTCTGAAATATTGGAACACCATTCTTAGAAATCCAGAATGCAAAACTTTATTTAATTCTCAACCAATCATTGCTTACAGCAAACACAATAATATAGGTGACGAGATAATCCGGTCTCACCTAAAACAAACACCATGATTTATGTCCGTGACCCCTGAAGAGGCTTCTTAATAGCCGAAACACTCTACAACTACTTGCATAATTCAAATCAGATATTAATCTGCTCTATGCAAAAAATCATATCTACTAAAAGTGTGGTTTGGAGTGTCGGGTCCTAATAAATCTCTTACAAGTTTGGTTGATTGATGTCGCTAATTTTCACACTTTGACTAGGGACAATGTCCCACCGGCATCATCCCGTGCATCGCCCTCCCTTGGACAGCGATCGACTTGTGTGGTTTATTTGGTCATCCAACAATCCGGCCACACTTTTGCTTCTTTTGTCTTCTAAGACATTTTATTACCAGCACTTCCTTTACCAAATTAGCACTTGTCTGTAAAGGAATGAATTGCAACTTCAAAGACTGTTCGTTTCGACTCTCGTTTAAATCAAATTCATCAACTGATTCTAGTATGTTGACATGTACCAGTACCCCTCATTCTGCTACTATGTACCTACGCTTCAACAAGCTATCGCTCAAACACAAACCTACAACTATGGCAAACTGTGAATACATGGATGTCATGAAGGACCAGGTACCTTCAAACCAGGAAGCAATCATAAACGATTTGGATATGTCCATCAATCTGCCGGAGTCCGACAGTACAGTGGCTGCCTCAAACTTGAAAATCTTAGAAAAAATCGATGGAATCCTATCGAGTCGACTTCTATACGCCAAGCGGAAAGAAAGTATCTCCCACGGACTTAGATCGGGCAGGTTTCCGTCTTGGTTTGGAGCCAAGCTCCATTGCGAACTGAGCCTCCCCAAGGAGGAAAACACGAAGTTTGCCTCGTCCTTAAAGGAACTACAGCAAGAAACCACCAGTTCCTTTGCCAACTCTGTAATCACATTTCTTGATAACTCAATCCAAGAAAAGGAGGCAGAGAGCAACAGGCTTAGGGGAGACTTCCTTAGACAAAGAAAAGAAGAATTAGATGGATATATATACCTTTGCGGCAGAAAAATCTAAATTGGACGAGGCTATCAAGGCCATCACTAGAAAACACACTTCTGAATTACATGACCACAGAGCCAAACTCCAGACTTTGCCAAGCCACCCGTCTAGACCTAGCCACCCAGCCAACAAACCGGCCAATAACAAATCCCACGACCGACCAAGGAATGAGAGCCACTACCAATACCGCGGCCACCGCTACATGCAGCGTAAAAGGCCATATTAACACAACCTAATTACCTGGCGCTGAGCTCTACACAACGAGCATATTATGGACTTTTTTACGCCACCTCCATACGATGTACATAGTGACGGACTTTTATTTAATACCATGCCTGTGGAGTACATTACTATTCAGCAGACTTACATTTATGTCTCTGTTATTGATGTCACAATTAAATTTATTTATGTAATCACCAATGCCAAGTCTAGTATCTCATTCATCAGTTCATATGTTTGGTCTGAAATCGTACTTTACTTGTGTCAATTTTGATAATCTTGTAATAATAATATTAATCCTCTTTTTATCATCATATGATATTAAGACGGATACTTATTGCCGCCTCTTTTATATTTAACTACGTATATCAGACGGATTATACATCTTCAAGAAATGCACAAAACAGCCATCTATTGGCCATGCTCGTAAACAAACAAAGCCCCTCCCAACTGACCATAACCAATCACCAAAATCTGGCTATCAGTTTCCTATAGCCACATTCTCTCGCCGTCCTCTAATCTATCAACACATTGATAATTAGACGGACTTGCAATTTTATCAAAAATACTAATCGGTGTTCTATAGCGCCTCGCTCAACACAAATATCTACCACCTGCTGCTCCTCTATATAAATGGCTCGACGATTAAATAGACGGAGTAAACAAAGCAAAAGTGCTAAACGCACCTGTAATTATCTACGGGGAGTTAAAGCTCATTGCAAAAAAACAATGGCAACAGGGGAAAAGTTTGTTTTAAATCTATCAAGATACAACTTATCCGAACATGAACTTTCCTTACTGAGTAAAGGCTTGAAATTCATTCCAACGCCTAAAAGCAACAATGCTAAAAACATACTTCTCAATGACTTTGAGGAATTTGCTAGAAAACTCAGATGCAAATTCCACTTTGATACCGGAGACAACACTACAATTCATCCCTTTAAAACGAAATCTGGCTACAAACCGCCATTTACATGCAGCGAACTCGAGGAATATATAGATAAAACAAAACTGGAACTTTCCTCAATGGAAATTGTAAAAAAGAAATCGAACATCTCAGAGTCTGAAAAAGCAGCTATTTTATCTCTTAAAAATAACAGCGACATTGTTATCAAAAAAGCAGATAAAAGCAACACTATTGTCATCATGAACAAGGATCAGTATGTCTTAGAAGCACAACGCCAATTGCAATCTAAACACTATATGCAAGTATCTGAACCCAACATGCTTACATTGCATGACAGTATTCAAAATAAACTTGCCGAAATGCATACTAATGGGTCACTGGACAAAGACACTTATAAGTTCTTTAATGACAAAAAGCCTTCACTCAAATGTGGGCACTTATACCTTTTACCTAAAACCCATAAAATACCAGCAAACATTTATAATGCTCTAATAAACGGCCAGTGCAGCATTAGGAAATTACCACCTGGTAGACCAATTATCTCGCAATGCGATACGCCAACAAGGAAAATAGGACAATATTGCGATTATTTTCTGGTACCTATTGTACAAAAACAATCAACTTATATTAAGGACACTACGGACTTCATCACCAAAATCGAAAGCCTTACACTGCCAACAAACGCATTATTAATTACTTATGATGTGACGAGCATGTACACAAACATGGAATTCAACGAGCTTCTCTCATCAGTAAATGAGGCTTACACACAGGCCAATAAAACGCAATTAGACATTCCATATCCGGACCCTGAGGATCTAAACTTCTTACTGAAATGCGTCTTGGAAAACAATTACTTTGAATTCGGCGGAAAATATTACAAACAAATAATAGGAGCAAGTATGGGGGCAGTCCCCAGTCCAGAGATCTGCGACATCAGAATGTATCAAATTACAAAGCATATAATGGCACAATTTCGTCATGCCAGCAAAATTGTCTTCCACGGCAGATACCGTGATGACGGTTTCATAATATTCAATGGAACGCAACCAGAGATAGAAGAATTCTTTAATATCGGCAATCAGTGTCACAAACATCTAAGATTTACGTTTGAAATTTCTCCATCTGCTGTCAATTTCCTTGATACTACAGTTTATAAAGGACAGAAATTTCAAAATTTTAACAAACTTGATATCAAGTCCTTTATCAAACCAACAAATAACTTTCAATATCTACACAGACAGAGCGCTCATAGCCCAGCTGTGTTTAAAGGATTCATTAAAGGAGAATGCATTAGACATGCAAGAAACACCACTGACCCTGAAATATTACATGCAACACTTAATGACTTCAAGACGCACTTATCAAAGCGAGGCTACTCTACTTCGGAAATTGATCCTATCATCAAGGAAACGATCAACACAAACCGATCAAAACTCATCATCAAAAAGACTAAAGAACAGTCATTACGTAACCCTACAGTACTGGTTACTAAATTTAACCCTTGCGTTAAAGGACTGAAAAAACGAATTCTGAAATATTGGAACACCATTCTTAGAAATCCAGAATGCAAAACTTTATTTAATTCTCAACCAATCATTGCTTACAGCAAACACAATAATATAGGTGACGAGATAATCCGGTCTCACCTAAAACAAACACCATGATTTATGTCCGTGACCCCTGAAGAGGCTTCTTAATAGCCGAAACACTCTACAACTACTTGCATAATTCAAATCAGATATTAATCTGCTCTATGCAAAAAATCATATCTACTAAAAGTGTGGTTTGGAGTGTCGGGTCCTAATAAATCTCTTACAAGTTTGGTTGATTGATGTCGCTAATTTTCACACGACACGAGTAGATAAGGTTAATGCACTCACAACAGAGTATAATGTTAAATATCAACAAATTGTAAGTAATAGTGTGGCAACTAGTGCGTTTCACAGGCTTAGATTTTGGAGATGAGAAAATGTTGAAATTACACTTTAATTTAGGCCAGTTTATTATGACATGGCCGCAGCTCTATCCAATACAAAGGGTTGATTACAAGTGTAACAGCGGGGATTCACAGCGGAAATGAAAATGGTTAAATGATGAGAAGCCATTAGACTATCACAATTTTCTCTCACAACAACCTAATTCATTTATCTTGAAAACGATGGATATGTTTTTTAAGTTCTGTGTTAAAACAGCTTATTTTTCCGTTTCCCGTTTCAAATCCTACATATATAAGATTTGTGTGTATGGCAGTTTTGAAATTTGCGGCATCGGATATTTGCATTCTGCTTCAAAGTCACAGACAACACGAAACAAGTTAGAGAAAGAAATCCAAGTTACACTGCCCCACATTATTTCAGGAGTGGTTTAAGTGACGACTGGGTATAAAAGTGACTCTTTTCTGATGAATGGAAAAATAAGGAAACCAAGACCAAAAATTGAATAATATAAAGGTAAATTTGCAATTATATAATTATGTGTATGTTACGATGAAGTGTATTTAAGGTAGTGTCTTCAGATGAATTCTACCCTTAACTACAGTTCATGAGGATTTCGATCCTTGGTCAACGTGGTTGCTTTCTTTATTGTGTGAAATGCTAAACACTTTAGCTATCATTTTATTTGGAGTAAAACTACCCGCATGCATGTACATGTTATCATTAACCTCTCTGAACCTTTTAAAATTAATGGCGGTAGTAATACGTGTTTTAATTGCATATGTCCTGTCTGAACTCATCTGAATGCAAAATCGTGTTTCATGCTATAGTATATGATCTGGATTCATATGATAAAGGGACATCATTCTCAAATAAAATCTATCTTGTCTTAGTTTGTCTAAACGTGTGTGTAGACTGAGGGTATATGTACGCGTTCTTTAGAAGAATGAAATTTTCATACGGAAAACCAACGGAAAAACTATTTTTCAATTTTACAAAATTTGTGCAAGCAACACTACTCGACTGTGGTGCACATTATGTAATCTGGCATGCCTCAAGAAATAAATGCCCATGAGTTTTAAAAAATTGAAAGTTTGAAAACAATTATATAAGATGATTTACGAGTTTAAAAATTTTATCAATAGGTCAACTATGGATTTGTTCAAAATATGACGGCCATATTTCCATTGGACATTTTGGGAATGCATTCAGCAAGTGTTCAATGGCATCAGCCATAAGGAAGGCATAGAAGTATCGCTTCGGTCAAAGAAAGTAAATGTGATAGATGTGTTTGAAATCAAACTGTTCGACAATAATCACGAGAGGGACTTGCTTCCTTCACCTTTTTTCTTCGCGGATATAGACTGGACAATACAGTTTTCAACGTACTTTGAGATATTTTTTGTGACAACACCATGCTACTGCATGCGCACTGAACCCCCTCCCCTCGTTGAATACGCCTTGAAATAAAAAAAAACTGTATGTGTTTGTAAAGATTCTTTGTTATTTATTTATAGATTAAACAATAATGTATTTCATCATTAGTATATTGAGATAAAAATGTCCCCGAAAGTCATTTATTGAATAAAATGTAAAATGTATGTTTTTTTTCCTGTAAAAAGTTTTTTTAGGAAATTAACCCTCTGATATTCTGCTGTTTTCTATATATAATGTTTATTTTCTATCTGCGAATAATGAATGTAAAATCTAGCATGTTAATGATGGTTTCTTTGGCTTTGAAATACTGAATGTACAATGCACCAATGTGAGTTTAGAGAGGAAATTTACTCTGTAAATTTTTTTCTATTTTCAAATTGTAATTGTTGTAGTGAATACTGCATCAGTGATATTCTTTGGGATTAATTTACTCCGTAAAATATTGTTATATCAAGGATATTCGCTTTTGAATTGACTACTGTATGCTAACTGTATCAGTGTCATTTTTGAGAGGAAATTTACCCTGTATATTTTTGCCTTCTTCAAATTGTAATTTGGTAGTGAACATTATATCAGTGATAGTCTTTGGGAGGAAATTTACTCCGTAAAATCTAGCTGCATAAACGATGGTTGATTTGGTATTGAAATACTGAATGTACAATGCATCGACGTGAATTTACAGAGGAAATTTACTCTCTGGATTTTTGTTAATAACAAACTGTAATGTAAATAGTGAACACTCTATCAGTGAAATTCTTGGGGAGGAAATTTACTCCATAAAATCTAGCGATGTTAACTATAGTTTATTTGGCATTGAAATGCTGAATGTACAATACACCGACGTGAATTTAGAGAGGAAATTTACTCTCTAGATTTTTGTTAATAACAAACTATAATGATAGTAGTGAACACTGTATCAGTGATATTCTTTGGGAGGAAATTTACTCCATAAAATCTAGCTATGTTAACGATAGTTTATTTGGCATTGAAATACTGAATGTACAATACACCGACGTGAATTTAGAGAGGAAATTTACTCTCTAGATTTTTGTTAATAACAAACTTTAATGTAAGTAGTGAACACTCTATCTGTGAAATTCTTGGGGAGGAAATTTACTCCGTAAAGTCTTGTTTTTGAATTGACTACTGTATGTTTACTGTATGAATGTCATTTAGAGAGGAAATTTCCTCTCTAGATTTTTGCTATTTTTAAATTGTAATGTAGTTGTGTACATAATATCAGTGATAGTCTTTGGGAGGAAATTTACTCCGTAAAATCTACCTGTGTAAACGATGGTTGATTTGGCTTTGAAATACTGAATGTACAATGCAGCAACGTGTATTTTGAGAGGAAATTTAATCCGTAGAATTTTTTTCTATTTTAAAATGTAGTGGTGAACAATGTATCAGTGATATTCTTTGGGAGGAAATTTACTCCGTAAAGTGTAGCTATGTAAACGATGTTTTTTTTTTGGCTTTGAAATACTGAATTTACAATGCACCAACGTCAATTTAGAGAGGAAATTTACTCTGTAGATTTTTGTGAGTACTTATTTGCAATGTTAGTAGTGAACACTGTATCATTGAAATTCTTTGGGAGGAAATTTACTCCGTAAAATCTAGCTGTGTAAACGATGGTTGATTTGGCTTTGAAATACTGAATGTACAATGCACCGACGTGCATTTTGAGAGGAAATTTACCCTGTAGAGTGTTTTTCTATTTTGAAATATAGTATTGAACAATGTATCAGTGATATTCTTTGGGAGGAAATTTACTCCGTAAAATGTAGCTATGTAAACGATGTTTTTTTTGGCTTTGAAATACTGAATGTACAATGCACCGACGTCAATTTAGAGAGGAAATTTACTCTGTAGATTTTTGTTAGTACTTATTTGTAATGTTAGTAGAGAAAACTGTATCAATGAAATTCTTTGGGAGGAAATTTACTCCGTAAAATCTAGCAATGTAAACGATGGTTGATTTGGCATTGAAATATTGAATGAACAATGCACCAACGTGAATTTAGAGAGGAAATTTACTCTCTGGATTTTTGTTAGTTACAAACTGTAACTAAAGTAGTGAACACTGTATCAGTGAAATTCTATGGGAGGAAATTTACTCCGTAAAATCTAGCTATGTAAACGGTGGTTGATTTGGTATTGACATACTGAATGTACAATGCACCAATGTGAATTTAGAGAGGAAATTTACTCTCTAGATTTTTGCTATTTTCAATTTGTAATTGTTTGTAGTGAATACTCTATAAGTGATAATTTTCGGGAGGAAATTTACTCCGAAAAATCTTTTTATATCATGGACAGTCGCTCTTGAATTGACTACTGTATGTTAACTGTATCAGTGTCATTTTTGAGAGGAAATTTACCCTGTAGATTTTTGCCTTTTTCAAATTGTAATGTTGTAGTGAAAACTGTTTCAGTGCTAGGTTTTCGGAGGAAATTTACTCCGTAAAATCTAACTATGTAAACGACGGTTTGCGTTCTTTAAACTTCAAATATTCGCACCAATAAATATCTTGTAAACTGTATTATTTGTTGAGTTTTGTCAATACCTAAGGGCAATATGCTTAAAACAGAAAAAAAGATTTTCTGTTTTGATTTTGAATGCGTTTTATGTAAAATTACTTAGCAAAACGTGAGGTTGGGTCAGGTGCCATCGAGGAGTGAGCATTCCCTGCTGACCGGTCGCACCTGCTGTGTGCTCCTTGTCATTATCAGGGAATAATGGAAAAAATCCGTCGTCAATTCAGTGTATAGATAATGGACTAACAATTAGTATGAAAATCGCCAGCCATCATATGACTCAATGAAAAATTGTATTTGCTAACAATGTCATGTTATTGACCTTAGAAATTATGAAATGATGATTTTAAACGAGACTGCTGATATTTTTGTTTCATCAACTTGCTTCTCAATAATTTACCTCGTTTTCGAAATTGTTCGTACGTAGAGGATGCTCTTGAATATCGAATCAACTGAGTTTTATATATACTCTGTATGCAGAAATGAAGGTGTACATGTATTGCTGCATGAGTAAGAGAAGTTGATGATAGAAAAATTAAAATCATCACGTTTATCATGTAGTTTGGTTGTTAGATTACCATTAACGTCTTTTTCAAGTAAGATATTCATATATGAAACAAATGTGTCAGACTTTGTGGTATCTTTTATCTAAAGCTCCCCAGGATATATCATATCGACGTAGGAATGGAAATAACCATTGTTGATTGAAAATACGTCGTCGATATATCTAAATGTATAGTTGAAGGCCAAAGCAAGTGTTTATTTCTTTTCGCGCAAAAGATTTTGCACACATTCTGCATCATATGAATATAACAAGATGTGGTTGTAAAACACTATGCGCCCGGCGGCAACAAAGTCCCAAAAACTGATTATAGCCTAAAGGTCACAGTAAAGCTCACAAGGTCATTGATCTTCAAGTCATTTAAAAGAAATGTATCAGTGGATTAGGCTTACGAAAAATGAAGTCTGTATCTCTTATGGTTCAAAAGTTATGGCGAAAGTTCGAAAAAATCTATATTTAGCATATAGGCCACAGTCAAGGTCACAAGGTCATGGACTTTAGCGTCATTCAAATGAGCTCAATTTGTGAAGTGTGTAATATCAAATATGAAGACTCTATCTTCCTTGGTTCGAAAGTTATGGCAAAAGTTCGAAAAAGCTATCCTTAGCATGTAGGTCACAGTCAAGGTCATAAGATGATTGACCTTGGTGTCTTTTGAACTAACTTTATTAGTGAAGTACGCATACCAAATAGGAAGTCTCTGTCTCTCGAGGTTAAAAGGTTAAAGTTGACAAAAGACAAACAGACAGGACAAAACAATATACGCCTCGGATCTATTGATCTTGGCGCACCAAAAAGTATGCTTAAACAGAGCGCAATTGGTACCCATTGGAATTCAAATAGATTGTTGGAATACCTGTTCTCCTTAAACTACAGAGATATTATCAATCAGAAATTCAAGCATCTCTTTGATGTCAACATCAGAGTACTTATGTGTGCAATCAAAGTGTGTTTTGATTTTGCAAATGACCAATAAACAGGTAGGTAAATTTACGAGTTCCTTTTTGTATTGAAAAAGCAGCTGCCAATGATATCAAAAGCCTGGGCATTATTTTATTGCGGGTAAGGGCTGTGTATAATGTTAAAAAATCGTAAGTTTTTAAGCTGTTGATTTTGGTAAAATCTTGTGATTTCAAACTGCCCAAAAGATCTTTGGAATTTTTGAGTATCCACATCTGATTCACACATCTTCTTGAATTTATTGTTGCACAGTACTTTTGAAGTTTTTTCTTTACTACTGTCAATATCTTAGTGAGGAGTAACGAAAGAGACTTGGTTGAACATTTACTACTGTATACAGGGTTATTTTTGCCCCGTTTAATTTTCGCCCTTTCACACCTGCAAACAAATTTTCCCCGTTTTAGATTTGCCAAATCATAGTTGTATTAAAGAAATTTAACTGTGCTATTTCCTTTCGCCCCATTTTAAATTCGCCCAAATGAGGGAAGGGCGAAAGGGGCGAAAATAAAACGGGGGCGAAAATTTCCCTATATACAGTATAACCCGAAATGTATATTTGTTTATAAGGATTTTTATGAAGTATCAAGAGGACTGATAAATGAAACTGGTATTATAAAGAATAAAAACTTACGGACTCAGTCAAATTTCCCTGAACGATTGTTTCCAAATACGAATCCTTTGTTGGGCTTTTGTCTTCAGTACAAACATTCTTGTCTTCTTTCTTGCTGTCGACTATAGTACACAAGTTTTGTTGTTAGAAATCAACCTATTTCTTGTTAATATGACTATTTTGGGTAATGATCAGAACCCAAATTTTATTTTTACATACCTTTTCTAATGAGCTCTAGCATGAAATTTCCTTTAAACATCAATCCACTTTCTTCATTGAAGGCTTTGTAATCAATCTTTGCGTGCCCTCTTTCATCTGATGAATTTTAGATATTTTAGATTTTAAATCATGTGTGTAAAAAGGTAAATATTTTGTGTGTTTGCTACTTTATATAAAACTGTTTATTTTCAACCACTAAATTATCAATTAACAAGGAAAGTTGTCGTAAAATTATGGAAGCACCATTGACTCAGAGATGTATAATGTATGAATTGAAAGATATGAGAGTTATTGAATTTTGATTTAAATTTCTCAAATACATGTACCAAAATCTCTCATTAACTTACTGATATTTGTCTTTTGGACACTCCTTAGCTGTAGAAGATTTTGAGCTTTACATTCTCCACAGAAAATTTCCAGAGCTGAGAGGAAAACTTTCATTGCTTCTTCTCCTCTATGTAAAATCAATTTAAGAAATCGCAAAGTTTCTATCCTACAACTTTTACTGCTCTTGTAAATAATTTCCAGTTCTTCTGGAGATATCATCCCAGCACTCAACAGAGGGGTCTGGATTGAACGAATATTCACTGTATCCAATAGCTCACGTAAGTTGTCCAAAATATTTCCTTTGACTTGATTAATGTCTGAAATTAATCTTTTTTTCTTCATTCCAATTCAAATTGAAACAATTTTTGGCTTTATTATGAAAAGAAAAATGGTCTACGAAGATTGTTTATCATCATTAAATGTTTAAGATTTTGTTTAAATGTTAAATAAAGTCTTAAAAGTTTTAGAAACATCTGTTTCATCTGTTGATTTTTTTTTTCAGAAGGAGACCTTAAATGTAACCTAATAACAAAACATTAGGATAAAAAATGTAATGAATACGAGCATATTTCACTTTTTCTACGTATTAAGATGACATCTACTAACTATCAACTAACAGAATATTGACAAAAAAGTTGTTACCACAATACCAACCCTTCCGTTTAAAGTCATCAATTCGCAATCTTAAGGTTAAAACAATGGTCTTATTAACAGTACTATATTTCATTACTTTATATGCTGTCTGCATTTCATACAAATTGTTGAACCATTATTTAAACACAGAATTGTCGAAGAATTTTCCCATTTCCACAATCATGACAAGAAGTACATGGTGACTGTGTCCTGTCGGCAAGGGATGCTTATTCCACCATGACACCTGATCCTAAATATTAGGTCTTTAGGTCTTTGTTTGATCTGCTTACAATTTGTATTGTTTCAATGGTTTTTTTAAGCGTGACTACAGTATGTTGTCCTCATATTTGGGTCAGCAGGGGATGCTCACTCCTCCATGGCACCTGATCCCACCTCTAATCGGAGGTCCGTATTTGCTCTGCTCTTATTTTTTTTATTGTTTTATGGACTTTGTGATTGAATACAGTTCGTTATCTCCATATCCTTCATATTTCAATATTTAAAGAACACATAGAAACACGTTAACTGGTCTATAATCTTTCAGTAATATACGTAATATAAACAAAGGTAATGCAACCATAAGTTTTTAAATGGCATATTCTACATTTATGTTTTACTTTTATATCTAATTAAAACGATTTGATATATTTACCAATATCCTGATATTTTGTTGTTTCTGGAAACAGCTGGTCATAAATATACTTGTTTTTCTCTTTAAGTGTTTTTAAAACAACTTCAATTTCTTTCTCAGACTGATTTTTTAGATACTCCAAGAAGACTTCAGCTTTTGTCGTTCTCAACTCTGGCTGGCTGAACTTTTTAAAAACCGGACCAAAAATATCGGCAACTTCTTTTTCCTTAAGTAAGCATCTTGGCTCTAGTTCTTCCAAAAGGAAGTTTTTACATCTCTCCAAACGCGACCTGTACGTAGATTCAGATGCTTGAGAATCGGTCGACTGAAATTCATCACATGTTGTATCTGGAATACAAAAATACATTCCTGAATTTCTGTCGAACCATATTGAAAATAAAAGGTTATGTTTTTAGAATTACTTTTGTGGGTTAGTTTAATGTTTTTCTTTAAAAATACATTTATACCTGTTGTTTCTTGCACTTCTCTAATCTGAACTTCAATGTTGCACTTTCTTTTCCCCAAAATTGCTCGAACATCCTTTGATTCAAATATTTGCGTCAATAATAGGGAAATACCCTCGCTTTCTATGAATTGTTTTAATTTTGACATGGCGTAGGAAGTCTCTATTCGCAGAATAGTAGTAATTGATCCTAATGATGTTTTCGCAAAAGTACAATGTGTTCTTTGAGCAATCATTTCCTCAGAGTTTGGGATTTCTTTTATCACTTTCTCAAACACTCTTTCATTTCCATCATCACCTGAGATTATCATTTTGATTTTCTTTATTTCTGTTTTTGGCGCTAAAAATAATTAATGGATTCATTGTGATCTAAGCAAATACATTAATAAGTTCTTAATCAGTTTGTTTATTGATGAATAATTCTGGCTTTTCTGGCTCGCAATTCAAAACCAATCTTATATTAATTAATAATAAACAACAAATTACTTTACAAACGAAACATTGCTTGGAATTAGAAATTCATTTGTTTATGTCTTTGGTCAGATATATGCTTACTTTTTACAAATAGCTTTGTCGCTAAAATATAGTTTTCAAATATAGTAACTGCTTTAATACCTATGAGAGAAAAATGCATATCGCCACCTATAAACTCAACTTTTAATTCTTCCTTTTCTGAAAAAGAGATTCGCATTAATAAGATACTTCAAACTTGATATACTAGTAATCAAAACCTCATCAGCTTTTTTTTCTCATAACAAAAAAACAAAACAAAGACAAAAACTGTAGAACAATTTTTTACCTGTTGTCCCCCAATCAGTCTTGTCTATGTCCTTCAAAAGACGATCACCAAGGTCGTTTATTTTATGTTCTTTGAGGATTGAAAGCAGTTTAAGGAATGATCTGGGTAATTTGCTTGATATATTTTTTAGAAGCAAATTCGCAGCCTTGGATTTCTTTATCTCGGTTGATATTTCTTCATGGTCATCCACAGAGAGAACATTTTCCTCCAAGAAATCGTCAACAATGCTGTCACTCTCACCAGATATCCGGAGCATGATTTCCCTTTCAAGCTCAGATATATTTTTATTCAACACTTTGTCCAAACATTTGGAGTGAAGAACTTAAAGACAAGAATGGCTTTATTAGTTGCATTTCAAAGTGAAGTCAGGTCTCCTTTTAATGCAATAAATAATAAATATTCTTTTGATTTCTTCTCGCACCGCTGGAAAATTGCAAATCGAGAAATTGGTATCGGACACCCTCTACCATTGGTTTACATCAATGAGGCAGCATAGATAAACTGAACGTTTAAGTATGTTGATTTATTCGTTTATGATGTAATAAATTCTCTATATTTTTTTTTAATTCAATCGGGTTGCTTGTTGGTTGAATACATATGAGGAGCAAACTAGTAACTGTTTTAGGTTATACTTCCTTTGCATATTTTATTGGATCTATTTATATTTGCAGTTAACATGTTAAACACAGATAAGACTACTTTATGTAACATAACTGATATGAATATAAGTACAAATGTATATCTGTTATTCTTTAATCGTTTATAATTTCCTATGTATGTAAAGTGTCGCGAGTTCTTGATGGAATATAAAGTTTTATTATGACAGTGCGAGTAAGGTTAGTGGACAAATCTTTTTCACGTAAACGATACTTTATAACAAGGATTAAAACACTGTGCTCTGAATTAATTTTCTCTCTTTATTTGTGTACATTTGAAGTAGTTTTTTTGTTTATGAACCTCTTAAACGTTAAACGAAATTATTATTTTTGTAGAGCTTATAGTCATTGAAGGTTAAATATAAATATAGTATCCCCCATGACTTGTTGGTGGATATGAATTTTATCCAGCGAGTTGTGTGATTTTTATCCCCGAGCATCCCCAACACACAAGTTGGATAAATGTCATATCCAGCTACAAATCATGGGAGATTCTTTTTATCCCATGTTTAATACTTCAAAGCTGATGTTATACACTGTTTTATATAGGACTCCACTTTATTTTACTTCATCACGGTAACACAACAACCATTGTGACGTTATACCTTCACTTAACTGTGTAATGAAAAAAATGTGCATGGGTCATATCCACAGGATAAATAGGTAAACATATAATAAATAAGATAATAATTTTTAAGCTTAAAGTCATTTCTGGTTGTTTTTTAAAGCCATAAAAAATGCTTCATCAATTCTTTTGGGGAAAGAACATACTTTTAAAAATAGTCCACTTACCTTTCCAGCAAATCTTGTATCATTTGAAAATTGCCAAGTAAACAGATATTTACAAGTAAAGATTTGATATTTGGCACTTTTCGAGTTAAAAAAAATCAATGGTCTATTTGGTCAATTTTCTTTCCGAAAATTGATTTTATTGCGTTGTATTAAAAAAAATATATTAATTAAACAACTCGTGGGTACCAACAGAAGCGAGTGTCAGAAACCACTTTTGTTTGGTTCGCACTTTACCAGAAAGACGTTCCTTTTTTGAAAAGGTGTCCGAGGTCTCATCAATAAATGAGTAATCTTTAAAGAATTTAACTTTCTTTAAGAATTTAAGTTATAATTTCTTGTGGACAAAATGACAAATCTTGAAAAGGTAAAATAAAAAAGAAATAGGCTTGAAATTTAGTAATACATATTTCACTGAATAAATATACCTTTCTCAATGGTATTTTCACATGCAGCTGCTTCGAAAGGTGGAAGAGAAAGAAAACAATGAAATCCTTCCTCTTCAGGACTACCTGTTATCATGGTTGATAATGTTGTCAAATAAGGTTCATGCTGTAATAATTTACGTAAAATAAAATCACACTTTTTTGCTCGAGGTTTGCCGATAAGAAAGGAATTTTCATCTTCGTTCAAAATACTGCCCTGTACTAGATAATCTACTAGAATATTTGGTTCCATTTGAGTTTTCAGAAACTTATAGTTCCTCCTTATGTTATCTGTTGACAAGTTTACCCTGTTATTTGCATTACGTTTCATTCTCTCCGCCGTAAAATACTGATTCACTTTTCATAATTGGAACGGTTGAACGCTAGAAGAAAAAAAAAACAACAAAATTTTGTGTTGTTGTTTTGATACTGATAATCAACCAGGTACATAATTAATAGCAACATATGTCACTAGTAAAAATTTCAAATTATTATTAAAAATAAACATTGAATACCACTTTACTTCACCGTCAAGTTTACGACTGATGATATAATGAAAAAAGGGAGTGAAGATAATGATCAATGTTTGATCTTAAAAGACATACAAAATACAAATCTTAGAACAAGGCATAAAATTTTAAGGATATCCGATCATAAGCAAGGAAAGGTAACTCCAAAAATAAATATTTGATTTGAAATGCGTCAAAGAGAAGCTTGAAAATGAAATTTTTTCATGCAACAATAATCATTTTATTCATCTATTTAAGTTTCAAGGTTTTAGAAAAAGGTCTTACAAAAGTTTACATTTGTACCCTATAAAAGGAAAAAAATACTGTTTTTGAGAAGATTTTCTTGAGTCCAGCCTTATTTACCAATGCTTATTAGCATGATATGAAATATGAAGTGATTTGTTGTGTCTTGCAATGATAGCAAAATCCCATTACACTATGTATTATAGAATACATGACGAAAGTAGAAGACAAAAAAAAAAGACCAAATAAGTAAAAAATCATAACGATTTCTCTGAATGCCTAGATACCTATAGAATTTTAACCTAAAATATATTTGTTGATCAATTTGCAATTAGAAAATGCATTACTGATATTCCAATTCGCTTTTCCTGCAAACATATTTGAGATTTGACAATTTTCCCTATATACTATGATTAACTGTAATTTTTAACTTTAAAGAAATACTATGGATAAATTTACATAACTTTGTGGATTCATAGATACTTTCATGAGTATCTTTACCTAAATGCTATTGTATAAACTTGAGGATCAGACTACCTTAAAGCGAAGAACGTTAACGTCATAAAACGTCTTAGAGCACCGAGCTATTAAAAATAATGAGCGCAGACAGGAAAAACCCAAAAAAGAATGTTTTCACAAGCTGAGGTGAATGACTTGCAAGTATCTAGTACCAAAGTGGTAGCGGCTTTGTAAGAATGGAGGGTGGGTATATTTGAATAAAAAGTCCTGCGATATCCCAATATCCTACTCTTCTCAAGGAAGTTACGCCTGTGGTTTTTGCATTGTTTCTCATACCTGCTAGCTTAAATGCGTAGACAGTTTTAAAGCCCTCATTAATATCCGACATACTACAGAGACGTTTTTAAAAAAAAAAATAAAATGAATTGTAATACTTCAGTCAGAAAAAAAATTAAAATTCTGAAAAAAAAGACAGATATTTAGACTGTTAAAAAGCTTCAAAAGTCTTAAATAAGGTTTTCTAGTCACCTACCGTGATACAACTTTTAGTAATTGCTTCGTTAATCTTATGACTGCGCAGTAAAATTCTCGTTTATGTTTAAAATTTAAGAAAATTGGCCTGTTTTTTTTTTTTTTTTTTTTTTTTTAATATATAAATAACAATTTTCTTTCTTTGTTTCCCAATGTACACTGAGTAAAAAAAACTAGTGATAGGCGAATCTGGGTGAAATCTGCAGGTATGATGTGCATGAATAATTCATATTTGAAATAAGTCATTCAGAAGATTCTGTGGGTTAACCATTGCTGGACAGGATTTAAAAAGATATTAAAAAGACATATTTTAAAATCCTTCTGTCTAGAAATAGACTCTTGTTACCTGCATACTGGAATATATATCTCCCAGTTTCATCATGCAATAACAAAGAGCTGCAGTGGGATCTATTTACAGCGCTGTTTCAAAAGTATTCTTGGAAAATCAAAATGGTGGACATTTGGAAACAAACACCTTTTGAAAGGTTTTTGGTGAAATAAATAATTTAACAAAATCATTATCACTTACTTTAATACTTTTGATCGAAGTTATATCTTTCAATGTTCACACGGGGGTAAGGGTTAGAAAAGCCTGATCTCTCGGAGTTCCTTTATACCCTCTGCTCGTTTCGTTACTTTTGTTTGCCTGCCCATTCGAGGTAAATTTTCAACATTTCCCGTGGTTATAAAGTTTTCTGTTTGAAACGAATTTTCAATTCCGATAAATTCAACAACCTCTCAGTTTATGTGCCCCTGTTGTATGTTTATATTAGTGTTTTAAATCAAGAACCAATGTTTAACGTAATTACTTATTTCTTACTGCTAGGGTGTCATGTTGGAAAACACCGATGGACAAATAACAACCACGAAAACATTGAGACGTAATCAGATTAGGTCATTGGTCATGTGATAAGTATACGACAGATAACACTAACTTAGTCTATAATAAATGAATTCTAACATGAAAATCGTTTGTCATTTGATACTTTAAGAATCCGCCATTTTGTTTTTTCCGCGAATCCCTTTCAGGTAGTGCTGTACATTGTGACAAAATCTTACAAATTTCTCCCACTTTAACCAGAAATTATAATAATTCAGATTACCTATTTGATCTAAGAGAAATTTTGCTGGTTTCTGAAAAAAAAGGTTTGTTTATAAATCCTCAAGTCGAGTGTTGAAGACTTTTTCATGCAAATTATTTACTAGGCCATTAAGCAGAGACCATTTAAACCGTCAGAGTAGGGATTATGTGTCCCGGAGTAGCAATCATTAACTAAATGAGTACAATCACAATATCTGTATCCCTTTATCCATTGACTATATATACAATGTATGTCCAAAAATTATTAATAATGGTTTAGAGATTCAAAGGGAAAAGCTTAAAATGCTTTTAATCATCCTTCTTTTAAAAATACGATCGACTCAAGACGAACAACGATGGACAAGAACAGGGAGTTATAGCCTAGCTGAGGAACTCTCCATTATCTGTCTCCTGATATAAGCATATACAACGTTACAACACTTGAATCACAAGATAAAATGCTGTTGTAAAATTATAAAATACATATACTAAAATTTTAACTAGTGTAAGATTGCTTTGCTTTTATTGAAACACAATCAAAATAAACTCATTTCTAAATTTGAATCAAATCAAACTGAAAAATGACTTAGTTTTATGTAAAAAAAAATCAATGCTCCCTGCAATGACTTACCAAAACTCAGAGGTCAATCCTCATCGCAATAAATAATACTGTGCTATTGCCGCCAATAAAAACAGGATCAAATGGCAATGTAAAAGGATGTTTCAAAAAGTTAAATTTTAAAAGTGTTTACCTCTTTTTTGAATAACTTTTAGATAACACACAACAAGTAAAAAATATAGTTTTTTAAAAACGAAATACAGAGCGAACTTTGTCTTTAAAGACAAAGTTGGCTCTGTATTTCGTTTTATGATATTGTTTTAATACTGGTGTGTGTCAGAATGTATATATACCTTCTCAAATGTAAAATTTCATAAGCAGTTATACCATACAGATCGCTTTTCAATGATTAATTTTCAGTAGAATTTTCTTTCAGACAACACAGACTGCATTGTTTGCCAACAACACTAAAAGAAAGCATGACTATTCATAGATTTTTAAACAACAATTAATATGATCGATGGTTGTGAACACTATTGTCTTAAAGAAAAATGAGTTAATATAAAGCTTTTTTTTCTAATGTAAGCATAAAGATAAGTTAGAAGTGCCGAACAGTGATCGATCTCAGGAGATCCTTTACAGAACCACATCTGTGAAGAGGTTTAAGATGCGGATCTATAAAAATTTAAGATATGGGATAAGGTGCCTCAAAGGAGTAAGTACATCCTCTCTGAGCCCTATATTGCATGGTCAGATACACAGAACATTCCATAGTTTCATTCAATATATACACTTGATGAAATAGTCATGATATTGATAATTGAATTTACGAAGTACAGAGTTTAAATGAGTTTGTTGAAATCCCTATAATGTTAACTTATCTGTAATAGCCCACATCAGTTAATGAAAACGATTGTCTCGGAGTGCGGTTTTGAACATTGAAGAAATTTAGAGATGATAACAACACCATATGCAGGAAATCGAGACATTACTGCATTACACAAGAAACATTAATATCTTGTTAGTCATACAGTTTACAAATTAGTGACGTCGTATTTCAAGACGGTACACCTAATACTCTTTTCCTAAAAACAAATACTTTAAGATTGAAATGAAGAAAAGATGCTTGTGTTTCTGATTGACAATATCATGTAAATAGTATACAGTACTAATTTTGATTCACCAGATGTGCATTTCGACAAAATATGTCTATTCAGTGATGCTCATGCCAAAACGTTGGAAATTAGAAATATTTGAATAAATAAAGGAAAAGAGCTCCAACGATATGTCAAAATTCCCAGGTGTACCAATTGCGCTCCGTTATAAACAAACCTTTCTTAGTTTTTTTTTTTTTTAATAAAATTGGTATTCTTTGACAGGTGAGTGGAGCAAACTTTGAAAAAATTATGCACTTTAACAATTAAAAAAAAAATTGATTGCGTTAAAATTGGAACAAAATCAACGCACTTTGAATTTTTTTTTTCAAAGCACGTTATGAGTGTACATAATTTTTTTTTTACCATGGGGCACTTAACGCACTTTGAAAAAAAAAATATGCATAAAACAGAAATTCTAGACTTATAGATTTTTGTAATTGAGAGAATCATTTTTTCATAATTACATCTTTCCGAAAAACTTTTTAATTTACATGTACTCATTTAACCTCATTGAGAACAAGGAGAAGAGGAGTAGAAGGTATCTTAGCCCAACTCTTTTTTTTTTCTTATACATACACATAGCCTTTGGTAGTAAATTGAAAGTGGATCCCCCAAGGTAAGCCCCAATTTTCAATGCCTTTATTATGTTTACCTTTGCAAAACATTTGTGTGACTAATCCCCCCGCGTACATATGCCAATGCTACACCCAAATATATGTATTTGCATAACAGGTATGACGTTGAAAACTTTCAATAAATTTTAGTTTACATAAAACGCATCTAAACTGGAAAAAATTAAGTACTGTCTTTCTGACATACTTTCTATTTATCAATTTAAATTTGCATTATGACTACTTGTAGTCATAATGCATATTTTTATTCATAAATAGAAAGTATGTCCGAAAGACAGTACAGTAAAACATTGCAGAGAGAAAGAATTCTCAAAATTATGGAAAATCAAAATTGCGCACTTTCACATCCTGATGACCTCATCACCGAAGAGTTATCAAACAGGTTCAATTATTTGCCATACCTAAATTTTGCAAGGATATTGACCAAGCCATACACAATTTTTTTCAAAGTGTGTTAATATGGTCGATATTAACGCACTTTGAAATAAATTTTATTTTTTCAGAATGCGTTGATTTGCTCCCATATTTAACGCACTTAAAAGAATTTTCAAACTGCGTTAAAACACAGGTGGCAGGATTAATTGCATCTTTTATTTCAAGATCACTGGAATATATCTAATCAGCATTTGAATAAAAATAACTCGGCTTAATTTCAACTGAAAAAAGGCCTTCTGAATTTCGACGGATTTTTAGAAGACATTATAAAAAACTAAATAGATTATTCTTGTTTAAATCAGATATTCATTTTCTTTTTATTATCAACTTAAGTTATGTCCAATAAAAACGTCTTTCTTTAAGTTTTTTTTTCAAATGACGATGCAAGTAAGTTTACGAGTTTGATTTTATTGGGAAACAAGCTAATTCAGAGAATTCGTGTCCCCCGCTTAGGGAAAAAGTCGGATCCCCCTGACTGAATTGGTAGAATTATTAAATGTATACATGTATACTGAAGCAAATAAAATACATGTATGTCAATATGCGTATAAAGATTTGATTGCTTATTCTTTATGATGTGTATAGAAGATTCTTTTTATATGGAATATCTATCACACTGTAATGATGATTTAATAACCTCATAAATTATTCTTTTCACATGCTGAATACTATCATTTAAAAAAAAAAAAGAAAAGATAAAAAAGGGGGGGATCGTCCGAGATTCGATCCCGGGACCTTTCACATGTGAAGCGGGAGACATACCACTAGACCACGGAATCTCTTTACATAAAATGAAGTATATGCAGAAGTGAAGTCACATACATGTATATATTCATGTTCGGTATTGTCAAAATTTTACACAATCCATGGTGTTTGATTTATTTAGCTTTTATTAAACAGTTCTAATAGATGTAATAAGAACATAAAGTCTGCCAAGAACCTGTTTTATACTCTCCGCATGCCCCTGTGCTAAAAATAGCGACAGGTAATACGATAAATACTAGTAAAACAAACGGGGCGGGGGACTTTGAGAGGGGTGAGAGAGGTCCTAGGGAGTTTTGGTATAAAATAACATTACATAAGCTCAAAATCTTCTTGAAATATCGTCCGGAAATGATAGTGTTACACACAGACAGAATGTATAAATTTACGACCTTGAACTTTGACCTTTTGACCTCAAAATCAATAGGGGTCTTCCTTAGGCCACAGGGGGTTGTTATGTTAAATTTCATTGCAAAAGCTCAAAGGGTTCTCGAGATATCGTGTGGAAACGAAAGCGTTACAGACAGACAGAAAGACGGACGGACGGACAGACGGACGGACGGACGGACAAACCCAAATTAATATCCCCCACTTTTCAAGCGGGGGACAAAAAGTAGCTGTCATGATGTCAAAAAGACCATTTTGTTAAATAGTTGGTCAATAACTTAAAAGAGAGATATTACTTAATAAAGTTAGTTGTAAACCATTTGAATTCCCCAATCCGTAAAAATGTAAACAAATGCATGTTGATATTCTTACAAGCTAATTCAGAGAATTCGTGTCCCCCGCTTAGGGAAAAAGTCGGCTCCCCCTGACTGAATTTGTAGAATTATTAAAAGTATACATGTATGCTGAAGGAAATAAAATACATGTATGTCAATATGCATACAAAGATTTGATTGCTTATTCTTTATCATGTGTATAGAAGATTTTTTATATGGAATATTCATCACACTGTAATGATGATTTTAAAACCTCATAATTTTTTCTGAAACTATCATTTAGTAAAAAAAAAAGTATTTAAAAAAAAAAAAAAAAAAAAAAAAAAGGGTTCGATAGAGATTCGATCCCGGGACCTCTCACATTCGAAGCGAGAGACATAACCACTAGACCACGGAGCCGCTTTACACTGAGGGAAGTATATGCAGAACTGAAGTCACATACATGTATATATTCATGTTTTCATGTTCGGTATTCTCAAAATTTTACACAATCCATGGTGTTTGATTTATTTAGCCTTTATTAAACAGTGCTAAAAGATGTAATAAGAACATAAAGTCCGCCGAGAACCTGTTTTATACGCAATAATTCTCCTCATGCCCCTGCGCTAAAAATAGTGACATGTAATACTATAAATACTAATAAAACAAACGGGGCGGGGCAATTTGAGAGGGGCGAGAGACGTCCTAGGGAGTTTTGGTATCAACTTACATTGCATAAGCTCAAAATCTTCTTGAAATATCGCCCGGAAATGATAGTGTTACACACAGACAGAATGTATAAATTTACAACCTTGAACTTTGACCTTTTGACCTCAAAATCAATAGGGGTCTTCCTTAGGCCACAGGGAGTTGTTATGTAAAATTTCATTGCAATAGCTCAAATGGTTCTAGAGATATCGTGTGGAAACGAAAGTGTTTTAACAGACAGAATTTGCTTATTTATGACCTTGACCTTTGACCTTTTGACCTCAAAATCAATAGGGGTCTTCTTTAGTCCATAGGGAGTTGCTATGCTAAATTTCATTGCAAAAGCTTAAAGGGTTCTCGAGATATCGTGTGGAAACGAAAGCGTTACAGACAGACAGAAAGACGGACGGACGGACGGACGGACAGACGGACGGACGGACGGACGGACAAACCCAAATTAATATCCCCCACTTTTCAAGCGGGGGACAAAAATGGACTTAATGCGCTTAGCTTAAGATAGATTTCTCAACATGTCTATCGTGCATTTAAAAGCAACAAAAATAAATAAATAAATAAATAAGAAAACCAATAAACATAGCGTTGTTTTGTCTGTTCTTAACAGAAATTCAGAATATACGAATTTAAGTTCGTTTATGAAATTCTTGATTTTTGCAGAGGACAATCCCTTTTTGTAAACACAATCCCAGTTCACTTAGATGTATTTCCATATATATTTTTGATATGTGCACATGCACTGACAAACAAGGCGTAAAACACATAAAGTAGGCGGCTGGATTTTTCTAATATTTCTATAAATACTGCTTTTGAATTTTCTTTTCGATACAATGACCTTGTCAGCAAATGCAGTTTATAATTTAGTCAAATGCTGACTGACGTTTTTCATACTAATTTTTAGTCCATGATTAACACTGATCTGACAACAAATTTTTCCGTTTTTTCCCAATCATGACAAAGAGCACACAACGGATGTTATCGGTCGGCGGGAAATGTTCACTCCTCCATGACACCTGATCCCACCTCCGATGTTTTAGAGGCCCGTATTTGCTCTGCTTCTATTTTGTATTCTTTTACGGACTTTTGACATTGAATACTGTTCGTTATCTCCAATTGTTTCATGATAAATATTCAACTACAAATTTTCCGAATGTACTAAAACAAAATTTTATTCTTCATCTACCCTTACTGTTTCCTTTACCCATACTGTTTTCTTATTCAAATGTTATTGTGATAACAATTCTGAGTTATTGAATCCATTGATAAAGCATAAGGACTACTGGACTACTCTTATTTTAAGATAACATGGTGAAACTATTATAGCAAGGTAATGCGTGGTAATATACTTTAATTATGACTGAATCTAAGTTTTACACTGAAAATACTAACGTACAATTCTTAACTCAATTGGCTGCAAAATTGCATATTTTAAGATTTGCTTATAGTGTTTCAATGAACAAGCAACAACGTGAATTTCATTGTACAATGAACAAACAAGCTGATCGTCTGATGTTTATTGGAACGACCTATTCGCAACTTATTACGTTTCTCTAAGATCAATCATAGTTTAGAACTGTACATGGAAAAGCATTATATGTATACACCTTATCTTTTATTTTTCAAATTATAATTTGACATTTGAGGTTATCCTGCAACAATCACGGGGGTGCAAGTTTAATTTCTCAAATAACTACATGTAATATATAATTAATATCGTCAATGTTTTTACACAGAACACAAAATGTAAGAGTCTTACCTGTCTGTTAACTCCATTACTTGGTAAAATAAACTGACAACTTTCTTGCCAGTTGGAGCATATAGGGAATGTTATTTCAATAACACAGTATCATGTTGCAATTGTTCATGTAATAAAGGATTAAGAAATTTATTTATGCAAATGAAAATATTAGTGTATTCAGGAATTCAGGCATTATTAATACGAGATTCAGGTTTCCTTTCAATATTTTGTTGTTGTTGTTGTTCAGGGGGCCTTCATTTTATTTGGAAGTAGGGGAATTTGATTCAGATTCATTTTTGCCATATTATTAAATAGACAGATTATCAATATTTCTTACCTAAAAGTTCTCTCCAAAAAAGGGAAAACTGCAAAACCCTAAAATTCTTAATTATGCAACAGAGAATGAGTTACTATTTATCTTAAAAAAAATTAGGGGATCTCTTATTTACATGTATTTGTTTCCACCGCCTATCCCCTTCAATCAAAGAGTCGTAATTTTATACAGAGATTATTTTTTAACCATTACATGTAATATTTTTTTTATATTAGTGAACAGGATGTTATAAAGGCAGTATACTTTAATCACCTCGTCTATCTGTTCGTCTACCTGTCAGTTTGCCCGTCTGTCTCGGAGTGTTTTTTTTTTATATTGTAGGAAATGATGTTAGCAACTAGTTCAGTACTCTTTTCTATCTTAGTTGAACTGGTATTAGTATACGCCATTTAATCTTGGGCACTGAATTGTCATTTAAAAAAAAAAAAATTATATTCCGAATATAGCTTTGCACATATAACAAAGAGGCTTATGATAGTCCAAAGTTTGTATTGAAAAATGAGCTTTTAACCAGTATAGGTAACAAGATAAATTCAATAAGGTCAAAGTGTCAAAGTGTCTGTGATAAATTAACGTTCTATCCTCAGAATTGAAGTGAAAACGGTAATTCTAAGCCAATCTTTAGGGAACGACTGCTCAGATGTTTGTTCTGTCCCTATTTGAAGGTACTTAAAATAAAAGAAAACGGTTTCTGTCACATCTGTTTCGTGTTCAGATATTTTACCAATTATGGGAGCAAAGGGAACTAACAACTAAGTTACATGGCAAACGAGATCAGCCTTTCCAACATCCACGTTCCTTATTTAAGTAAATATATCCCACTATCACCTGCATATGGTGTATATGTCAACTTATGAACCATTCAGGAGTATTGATTTGAATACAGTCCACATTAAATAAGACACGCTTCACATACATACATACATACATCTACATTGATTACAAGAATGTCGTTTTAAAGTCGTTATTTTGTAAGTGCTATGATAACCTATCCCTGACTTGTATTTTGACTGACTTGTTGTGAATTAGGCCTTTGATTATGTATTGAATTTGACTACATAATGTTCTTGCTAATTGATATGGAATAGAATGTACTCTGTGTGGACCTGTTTATGTTGGTGAAACCAAGGGATCACTTAATAAAGGAATATAAGGTCATCGATTTCAAATAAATCATGGGGGTCAGCAGCTTTTATGAAAACATTTCAATTTACCACATCATTCTATTTTGTCTATGAAAGTTAAAATTCTCGAATAGATTTATCACTACACAAGTAGTCCGTCGCTGAGTACACCTTTCCGTAGACAATGGGAAGAATTTTGGATTCGGAACCTATGTATAGCCTTTCCCTAGGGATGTAATGACAATGTCCATAGTGTTTGAAATCTTTCCGGTCTACAGTGCTACAATGTAAATGTGATGGATCTTTTTAACCATACACAGAGACATAAGCGTAGTCATTGGCATGTTTTACAATAAATCTTTTATACACAATGTCTCCTGATTCATTACTACCTTATGTAAATCAACAGTTGTGTCTACATCACATTCGCAAAAAACTTTACTCTGTCCCTTTGTAACTTTTGAATAGCCTTCTTGAAAAGGACAAGGAATGTCCGATTTTTGATTCCTCGACACCAAAATATAGGCACAGATGCGTGATTATGATAATTATTGCAAATCACAGGCTTTCTAAACCCGCAAGTTTTACAGAAGAAAATGCCACTAGAACAATCGGTCATTTCCTTACACTTCAATTTGCCAATAAAGGAATTAAGTAAATAGTCTTAATCACGAAAGGGGCCAGTGTTGTATTCCACAATATTTGAAGTTAAAGGCTACACCTTGTATTTCCTACAAATATACAACGACCATTGCTAACAAACTTTTCAATTACAAAAACAGTTTACATGGCCAGGATATCGAGTATCTGACAAATAATCAATCTGCCATCGTGTTCATGTTCTTCTTCGCCCTATAACTATAGTCCTGTTGAACACGCTATTACAGGTGACATATAGTTAATAATGAGGACCTTAGATCACTTATTTTAAAAGGTCCTTAATTAAGGGAACCCTGATCCTTCAACTTGCGTCGCGATTTCAAAAATATACTAAAAGGAGAAAGAAATGCAGGGTAGCATTATATTCGAATTTTTATTGAATGCATGACCGAAAATTAGTCAGATGAGAATTTTAGTTACTTTGCACCAAAATCAGTGTTCAGAATTATTTAACCACAAAATGTATGGAGTCATGTAGGGAAAACGCAAAAAGCCTAGGAAAATCTTCAAGAGTACCGCGCAACAATATATTCAATAAGTGATGTAAATCAGATGTGGATACTCAAAAACTACAAAGAACTTTTGGAAATTTTGAAATCACAAGATTTTACCAAAAGATTTACCACAAGATTTTTCGCACATTGAAAGACTGAGGGGCAATATGAAAACTATTTTTCCTTCTGTGGTCAATAATCCAGAAGTGAAAAAAAGAAACATGGTCAGTACGTACTGGTCGCTGCCGACAAAGCATGTAACAAACATTGTCATCATTAAGTCAAATGCTGACTGACGTTTTTCATTCTATTAGTTAATTCATTATTTAAACACTGAATTGACGACGTAGTTCTTTCGTTATTTCCCGATCATGACAATGAGAACACGACGAGTGTGACTGATCAGCAGGGGATCCTCGCTTTTCCATGGCACTTGATCCCATCTCTGATGTTTCGGATGTCCGTGTTTACTCTAGTCTTAATTTGTATTGTTTTATTGACTTTGATATCGAATTCTGTTCGTTATCTCCATATCCTTCTTTTACCTATGTAGAGAAGTAGCCAGTTTACCGGTGAAATGCTTTAAAGTTTACTCGGCACTCAGGACGCTTTTAACCTTTCTTTTCATAAATAAAAAAAATCTTGTATAGGGATTTTTATTTATGAAAAGAAAGGTGAAAAACGTCCAACGCCTGTGTACCAGGTTGATTGAACACACTCAGTGAAACGTAACATTAATAATAAAATTAATAATAACAGGACCTGTGCCCTGTTTACAAAAACATCGGGTATGTTTAAGAGGCAATCCACCGAAAAACCAGACAGTATAGTTTTAAAAGACTGCACAGGGATTGTGAAGATTATTTGATATTTTATTTACAACAATATCAATGTAGTCCAAAAGGGATAATGTTAACGGGATTTACACCTCTCAGTTGATTCGATACGCAAGAGCTCTACGTATGAACAATTTCTAAAACAAGGTAAACCATTGACAAAAAAGTTGCTGAAACGATAATATATGCAGTCGCCTTTAAAGTCGTCAATTTGTCAGTTCTATATAAGGTCTATACAATGACCTTGTTGGCAAATACAATTTATCATTGAGTCAAATGCTGAATGACATTTTTTATACTAATTGTTAGGCCATTATTTACACACTGAATTGACGACAGGTTTTCCGTTATTTCCCGATCATGAAAAGAACACACGGCAGGGGGTTCTCACTCCCCCATGGCACCTCATCCTACCTCCGACAGCTTGGAAGTCCGAATTTTCTCTGGTCCTTTTTTGTATTGTTTATTGCAATTTTTATCTTGGATACTGTTTTATTATCACCACATAGATGTACCAGTATCTTATTGGTGAAGAAGCATCATCAGGTAGATTCACGTTTGTTTAATCTATGTTCTCCTGGGGTAGGATAGGACCAAAATAGAGAATTTAACGCATAGAGGAAACAATTTTCTTCATGAACCATGCTCAGCAAGTGTAGAATTAATTGTGTGCAAATCATGTCCTCTCTCTTGGGGGTTGGGGGCGATCACTAATATTGATTTTTTTTCAAATACTGAAATACATGTGTTTTCTATTTTTTTCCCTAGCCAATGCGAATATGAAACTGTACGGTTGTTATAGCAAAGATTTCCTTGGTTGCTTTTTGGCTGTTGCGTTTTCTAAATATGAAATATAAGGAGATAACAAACATTATTAAAGCTTAAAAATATATTAATTTATAAAAAATTGGAGCAGAGCAAACAAGGACCTCCAAAACTTCAGAAGAAAGCTTAGATGCCATGGAGGTCGGAGGAGTGACCATCCCCTGCCGACCGGTCCCATTCGCCGTGTGCTCCCTGCCATGATCTTCCTAGGCACCAGATCCAATCCTCTGGAGTTTCAAGGAATCGTGTATATGCCTTCTTTGGATTGTTTTGATATATAGATACCTTGAGTTCGATATGGCCTTTGTTAAAGTTAGTTAGTAAATTTTATTTCAAGTCGGACTAAAACATTTAACAAAAACATATGCATTAAAGCTTTTTTTTACTGACTAGTAACATAGAAGGTAAAACACATTTAGCACAAATAAAATGTACATATACATGTAAGAGAAAACATACTTCCACGCAAAACACATAAATGGAACAAACACAATGGTAAACACGCATGAAAGAAGCCTTAGAAATTAAAGACTGATCATACGAAAACACTAACATATACCGCAGAGACCATGCACAGATACACAATATAAAAGAAGAATGGTTACGACAGAACTAATATAGTAAAATCATAACTTAAAACAAGGAAACAGTAATCAAATGAGGAGGAAACGTTATGCAGCATTGTTAAGGCTTGAATAAGGGGGCGGGGCCTAATTTATGCGGGAAAAGTTTACTGTGACGTCACACAAAAGGCTTTAATGTATTTCTCATTATACCTGAAAATGAAATAGTTTGCACTTTTTAACTGTATTAGCATAATAAACAACAATAAAACTTATCAATGCATTTAAAAAACTTACTAGTTAAATCCCATGTAGCTGGTTATAGACAAAGCACTGATCGCGATGAACTTGTAATTATGACGTCATTTTAGTAAAAATGACGTATTTCATCTGCTGTGAGAGGCAGATTGAGGAATTTTTTAACAATGAAAAATGCGTTTTATTATTAAACGGAATATTATTAACAGGTTTTAAATAGTCGATTAATACCAATGCATATCCTTTGTTTAGTGCGATTATTAATTAACTATCAAGAGAATGTATTTTATTAATTATGTCGTGTTTTTATGTACAGGTTACGTATATTTTACATCATGATGCCTCATAAAATTGCACTTTCGCAAGGGCATACACTTAATAGATCTTAACCATTTTTTGAATATAGATAAAGGATATTTTTCTTAACTTGAAAAGTTCTGCTGCTTTCTTTAAATCGAGGGCGTGATTTTATAAGTACACAAAATATTTGGTTAAAGTCAAACATATTTCGACATTGGCTTATTTACCTGAAAATTTAACTATTAAAACGCGAATTCTATTCAAAGCAGCAGTGTTGAAAACGCTATTGAAATAACGACCACTATTGAAATAATTATATTAATAGTGGTTGAGAGTGCATTTCAATAGCAAACATAGGTAATTACGTCTATTGAAATACGACCACCATTGAAATAATTATTTCATTAGTGGTTGAGAATGAATTTCAATAACAAAGATAGGTAATAACCACTATTGAAATACGACCACTATTGAAATAATTATTTCAATAGTGAGTGAGATTCATTTCAATATCAAACATACGTTGCAAGCACTATTGAAATAATGTTCACTTTAATTTTGAAATAAAAACTTCAGTATGGATTAAATTATTGATTTTAATAGTGCATTGAACAATGAATCCAATATATATTGAAATAATTATTTCAAAAGCTGCTGACGCGGTAAAAATTTTCTTTCAATTCTGGTAGTATATTTCAATAGTGGTTGAAACCTATGGTTACCATATTGAAATGCACTCTCACCCACAATTAAATAATTTTTTCAGTAGTGCTCGTATTTCAATAGTGGTTGAAACCTATGGTTATTATATTGAAATGCACTCTTACCCACTATTAAAATAATTATTTCAATAGTTGTCTTATTTCAATAGTGGTTATTACCTATGTTTGTTATTGAAATGCACTCTCAACCATTATTGATATGATTATTTCAAACGTGGTCTTATTTCATTAGTGGTTACTAACTATGTTTGTTATTGAAATGCACTCTCAACCACTATTGATATAATTATTTCAATAGTGGTTGTATTTCAATAGTGGTTACTAAATATGTTTGCTATTGAAATGCACTCTCAGCCACTATTGATATAATTATTTCAATAGTGGTTGTATTTCAATAGTGGTTACTAATTATGTTTGCTATTGAAATGCACTCTCAACCACTATTGATAAAATTGTTTCAATAGTGGTCGTTATTTCAATAGTGGTTGCAACACAGCAGCACTTTTCAGAAACTATAAAGTATGTAGAAACAAATAATAACCTGAATTTTCAATTTCAACTAGGGTATGCCCTTGCGATATTGAAATTTGTGCATGACCTACATTCAGTACACGAACTATGCATTCATCATGGGACTGTCCATCGAAGGGACCAAACTTCATACAGTTCAGAGTGGGTTATACTATGCTATTTCAATAAGTATTTGTGTTCTGTGATAATAAAATAGCTTAATTAAAATAAATTCAGTTTTAAAAAGGTCCCCCTTTTTGCACGTCTATTTTCCGTTGATTTCTCATAGTAGGCCTTAACAGTGCTGCGTCGGTATGAGGAAAAAAAGTCTGAAGTCTGCAGGAACTACATTAACAATTTACTAGTAGTGCGTGAACTGAATTTGACTACGGAGTGTTCCAGTCACCTGATCAATATGTAAGACTTATTGCGGCTTTAACCGGTCAACAAGGAATGCTTACTCCTACTAGGCACCTGATGACACCTCGGGAATTTCTAGGTTTCAATGATTTATGCCCTCTAAACAGATTTGTTTCCTTGTTGCCACTTTCCTGGGAATTTCATAATATCACCTTTTATTCTTAAACGATCTTCTGCAGAGTGCATTTTAAAATCAACAACTTGATTTATGTTATTCCTTCCAAGGGACAGGAACACCCGTAGAAATACACATCCATGCTGTTTAGAAATGAAAACACTATTTACAAAAGTCTTTTTATTGCCCAGTAATGATTTGTTTTACATAAGAAAAAGAGAAACATTCAATCAGCGAAAATGAATTTATTTAATCAGAGAATATGTAGATTATTGAAAAAGAACGTAATTCAGCTTTTTGGAGTAGTACGTTTTGTAATACTACGAAGAAACAATCAAAGGTTTAAATTCCAATTAAAAATTGACTATTGCTGTTTTAGTGAATGCTTGCATTTTATGTATCCTTTGTTGATTTTTAGAAATAAAAAGCTAAATAACGAAAGAACCAAAATAAGATAAAATCGACATTTTTGAATATTTCAGACAGGTTGAAATATTATTATTAGTGGTAGAACTGCATTCATTGTTTGAAAATGGGAAGTAGAAAAAATTGAGAGACACAAGTAATCTAATTAGAAGGACGCGTATTCTCGGCAAAGTGTTTCAAGATGGGTCTTTTGATATTCTGAAAATTGTTTGTAAATAGTAAGTACACAATGCTCTTGCGATAATCTTTGAAGAATAGGATGACGGTGTATTGTAGCAAGGTTTTTCGAGTATAAACATCCATCTTCGGGTTCGCGAGAATCTGGATGAAACTGATAAATCACCACTGCCTTACCTGTTGAAAAAAAATTACTGTATTTTCGTACAGATTACACAAGTACACTAAAACGCATGTGCAAATAAATGTACAAGATTAAAAAATAGAAGAAACATTATCGAAGTCATTTAAAGTAATATCATTATGAAAAGATATAATTTTTTACCTCCTGCATTTTCTACAACCTCAACAGCACATTTCTTTAATTGACTTATATCATTTTCCGCTTCCAGAATAATATCAAGGTCATTGAAGTTGATGAAAATGAAAACAAGCTAAATTAAATAAAAACAAAGAAGATATGATCAATATCTCTTGACTGAACATTTCAATATTTTCATAAGCTTGACATTTTTTTCAATAAAGTTTTTGCTAAATAAAATTCCTTTTAAGATAAGTATACAGTTGAATAAAATGTGGGCGTAATGACGCAAAATTCAAGTTCTTGGTAATAAAAAGTAACACGTTGGGTGTGACCGGTAGATAGGGGTTCCTTACTCTTCCATGGCACATGATCTGGCTTCTGATGATTTCTAGGTACGTGTGTGTTTCGCTCCTGATTTTTATTGTTTGAATGAATGCTTAAGCTTGAATACCATATTTCGTCATTTATCACCTGTGCGTTTTTGTGATGGAATATTTTACTTTTTACTGGAATATTTGTAGGGTTCTTACTATGAATTCAAAGGATAATTTTTCATTACACATCTTACCTTTTTATCTCAAAACTAAATTTATGCCTATTTTACAAGCGATCATAATGAACTTAGGCGATAATATTAATACAAAGTAGTCTGTGCTTAAAAAAATTACAAAATTAAGAAAAACAAATCAAGGGATGATGAAAAGTTTTAGCATGATACGGTGATTACTAAAATTTGCCATTTATTATAAAAATATATATATATATATATATATATATATATATATATATATATATATATATATATATATATATATATATATATATATATATATATATGTAGGACTCCGAAGTGCGATAGGACCCAAAAGTCCGATGGTCAGGCCGAAGTCCGATACATATGGTCTACTAAAAACTCTCGTTGACAGACCAAAGTTTAAAATTTTATATATAAACTCCTGACCAAATATTTGATGCCGCATCTTGCCAAAGTATGATAGCTAAAATAACAAATCGATATTAAGTTCAAACACTAATCCTAATCTTTTGTATAAGTGCGAGGCTAACCCTTATTAGTCAAAAAATTAATAACAACTATAATCCAAATATCTTGGGTTAGTGCTGGACTTATCAAAGTCATTTGAAAAGTATGCGAGGACTAACCCTCAATCTTTCATAAGGGGTCGAAGTAACTAATTATCAGTCCTACTGTCCCTAACAAAAATACTATTATTAAGGTTTAACTTTAGTTTAATCTATTCAATTATAGTAAATCAAAGTGTCAAAGTTATCACTGTAGTAAATTACAGTTTTCAAAGTCATCTCTATAAATCATATTTTTAAAGTTATCACAATAGTAAATCAAACTTTTCATAGTTATCATTTTAGTAAATCCAAGTTATCACTTTAAGTATTTGAGAGTGTCATAGCTATTAATGTAGTTAATGAAAGTTTTAAAAGTGTCAAAGTTATCACCCTAGTACATGTGTTAGCTATAATTAACTATAGATTTTTTTGTTACGGGTTTTTAAGGACTAGCCCTTATCAGTCTAGTTGTTTGCGAGGACTATCTCTAATATATCTGATGGGTTCAAGCAGGGTTGTCTGTCATGACGTGGTAAACGTTGATTGTTCCTACTCTGAATTGGACCTTGGAGTATCATACTATCGCACTTAAGCGCATAGTGTCTCATTTGAACCGAACCGTCGCACTTTGGCGTGACCATTGCACTTGGGAGTCTCACATATATATGACTTTACAATGTCTTCAACAGTTGTTTTCAATACATATACATGTCCGTCGGATGAGACAATAAATGGTTGCCGGTGTCAAGGATGACAACCCCCTTGGAACATAAAAAATCGTTTCTCTGGAGTTCTAAAAAGGGTAGGCTTATTTGGGGGCGCCAAAGAAATAATTTTTTTTTTTCGAAAACCGACCATTTAAACTAATAGTCCGCCGGAACATGGCTATAATTATAGCAATTCTATAATATATATAATATAATCTATTCACAAGGAAAGATCCTAAATTCATTATGCCAGTACTATGTACTTTTAAGAGGTGACTTTTGATACCTGGGCTACAAATTTTCATCAACTGCATGTAAATTTTTCCTCTCTCACTATTTATTTCGGCGTTAAAACGAGCAGTATGGATGGATCTTATTTCTCTGTATTCCATTCAAACTTTTCATAGCTGTATACTAGTTATTCCAGGTGCAAAACTTTATTAAATACATTTTGGTAAAATAAATTCTTCCCCTTTCTGACTGTCACATTTACGGTGTAATATTGTCTTTTTGTATTTTAATATCCTATTCTGGACCTCTGATTCGAACACCCTTTTGGTAACTCTCCAGAACTTGTATTTATTCATCTGAGTTTAGGCTTCCGCTCTTCTTAAAACTGGCTTTCCAAGATGTAGCTGCACGGGTTGTGACTAAACAATTTTCTACTCTCAAAATTTTGTAAAGTTTAGGTATTTTAAAAGCGTTAATACAGACCCTGACTTCTGAGGTGAGTAACATGTTTTATTTACATTTTCTTCTCTGTTTTGTTAATTAAACGGTCCTGGGATAACTTTGTTATTTCAACGTATTTTTATTTTAGTTTATTCGTTTGAATGTTAGTTCCTCTGCATAGTTTGTATGATCTATAAATATAATAGTGAGTAGTATTAATTGATAGTATCGGCTCTAGTGTTGTAGTATTTAGTTTCATTATTATTCTAAACAGTAAAGTAACTTGTATGTAAGTGAAGTTACTGTGTGTAAGTGTAAGTTATATGTAAAATAATGTCATTATTGTGAAAAAGCATTTACAACAAGTTCTGTAATGCAGCGCTGTGATGTTCATCCCATTAATATCCCATTTTCATGTATGGTGGGTTGTGTTGGTAATAACTTGTATGTAAACTTGCTTTCTGTTTTAATGTGTAACTTAATGTGTTTACAATTTTGTGTTATGTAGGTCCCGTTATACGTCCTCCGTTACGTCCTATGTTCGGTGTTTTATGCTATAGGGTGTAAGGGTTATGGTTACAGTGGAGCCCGTATATATTACGTACAGTTGATGTAATCTAGATAAATGTGAAAACGCTTAAATTGACATTTGTTATTTTACTATAATAAGGAAGAACCCGCAACACTGACGCCATTTTTATTCGTTTGTAAACTCTTTATAAAATTTACGATAAAAGTCCTATTTACAAAATAAGGTCAAAAAATTTGATAAGAATTGTACCATACCGGAATCTGTTCGTACCTTGATATTCTCACCAATTACAATGTAATCAACAGGGAGACTTAAAGTCCATTTTGATAGTTATTTTCAAATTCAATTCGCCATATCAGCCATTTTGCTCTTTAAAACACCAGTATCCACACACGACACCACATTTTAGGAATTCAGGTATTTGGGAATTTATTGTTATATTGTCAGCAATTGTAAGTTCTTCATAAATAACTTGAAGATAAATATATATTAATTGTATTGATTAATGTCAAGATTTGGCAAAGTCGACGTTCGATGAAATGACCCTTTGATACTATTGGTATAATGCATACCTTTGAATTTATTTCAGATAAGTCTTTTTCTTCTCTGATGAGGGAAAACTTTCGATCGCCCAAAAAGGAATTTGATAAACTCTTTAGATGATACAACTGATGACGATTAAAGTATACAACCCCTGGTACATTACTAAGGGTTTTTGTTTTTTCTATATTTATTCTGCAAATGACATTCTGCAAAAAGATAAATGAAATTATTTAAAGCAGTGATTTTGACAAAGTCACAGAAAATACATGTGCTGATAATTTAAATTCTATTCCAAATAAAAGAAAAAAAAATCTTATTGTAAGAAACGAAAAGATAATTCATTTAATCAGTATTTCCTTGACTTTTTGTTTGTTGATTACTTGTCATTATCGAGTTTCAATGCTTATAGACAGACATACAAGTACACGCACTAAGTAAAAATACGACAAGTCTATTTTCATGAAGAAAGAAAATTCAATAAAATCTTAAAGCCGCTTAATCCGAAACAGGCATATATATCATCTTGCACAAAGTACGTCATTACATAGAAAATATGCAAAAATAAATGATAAGATTGATTTAATAGTTAATTACAACAATTCTTACAAGGAAAACATAGATCAAAAACCTAACTGACAAACAGAAGTTCCTGACGGGAATAAAAAGATCTGTCGTGAAGTCTTCTTTGAAAAAAATAAATTTATCGGTTATATCTAAATTATGAAGAACAAACCGGAGGTTTTTTTTTTTCATTTTTAGAATCCTAAGTCATATTATATATTCTAAATATTAAGAAATAAATTGAATATAATCTACAGTAACTTTTATTTTAATATGCACATTTAAAAGAATAAAGGAAATTAAGATATTTTAAAGATTTTTTAAGGGCTAAAATATTGTTCGTGTACAGGTATAAGTACTTTGTTGTGTGAAAAAAAAATGTTCGGGTTTGTTCTTCATAATGAGATATCAGCGATAAGTTTAATATTTCGAAGGTGATTTCACACCATTGAAAATAGCGGCATTGTCAAAGGTTTATTTATTGTGTGGCCTAACAAAAATTATTTTTTTTAACTTTTGAATTTTGATATCTTTTAAAAGAAAAAGACTTTTGGGGTGTAATTTGACAAAAGTTGATACAATTTATGAACAATTATTTTTCAAGAAGAAAAACGAATATATTTTTTCGCGATTAGAATCGGACCATGCGGCTTTAAAATCAAGGATTGGTTGCTGCGTTGTGTTTGCACCCGATCCCTCCTCCGATGTTTTGAAAGTCCGTCTTTGCTCTGCTCCTATTTTGTATTGTTTAATGGACTTTTGAGCTTGAATACTGTTCGTTATCTCCGTAAGTTTCATTGCAATAGTAAGGCTAACAAAACAATTTCTGTAACATATCATGTATATGCTACAAATTGGAATTATTAACAAGAAAATAAATATTGTCTTTTAAAATATATTGATGTTCAAACAGCACTGATTAAATATTTAATGAATTCTAAATATAAACGTACTGAAGAATAATAATGAATAATTAAGAATATACCTTACCTTATTGTCTATCCAGATAAGCAGGGCAAAAGTCATGTAGAGTAAAAACACAAAGGGAAGTTTTCCTGAAAAAAGAAGAAAATTTAGAAGTCGTTTTTACATGTAATTAATAAACTAGTACACAATGTAACTGCACATATAGATAAACTGTGCAAGTAGTTTAAAGTTGTATGGGTTGGTTTACAATCAGCTTTGTTAACGAACTTCGCTCTTCAGCTTTTCAGCAGATTTTTGTCTTGACTTCTATTTAAAAAAAATTCTGCATAAATTTTTAGATTTTACAATAAATTTTGATTCTATAACGCTTATTAAATTATATTCAATTTAAACCCCATGATTTAATTCCATACCTTAACAATTAGTGAGAAACTATATTTTGTGACGGAATTTAGAAGAAAAAGACAATTTTTTCTTCTTTCAAAATATTCAGTATTGTTAAGATTGTATTCCTATTCTTACATGTAACTATAGCATACACACTGAGTAATTATGCGCAGTGAAAAGTTCTATTCTTGTCCTAATACTTGGATATTTTACTTGAAAAAGACGTTAAGGCTAATCTAACAACCAAGCTATATGATAAACGTGATGACTTTAACTTTTCTATCGTATACTTCCCTTACTTTTGCAACTATATACCTTCATCACCTGCATACGGAGAATATATATCTCAGTTGATTCGATACGCAAGAGCATGCTCTACGTATAAACAATTTATAAAACGAGGTAAATTATTGACAAGCAAGTTGATGAGACAAGAATATTAGCAGTCTCGTTTAAAGTCATCATTTTGTAAGTTCTATGGTCGATACAATGACCTTGTCAGGAAATACAATTGATCATTAAGTCAAATGCTGACTGGCGTTTTTCATACAAATTGTTAGTCCATCATTTATACACTGAATTGACGACATATTTTTTCCGTTATTTCCCGATCATGACAAGGAGCACACGGCGGGTGTGACCGGTCGGCAGGGGATGCTCACTCCTCCATGGCACCTGATCCCACCTCTGATGTTTCGGGGGTCCGTGTTTGCTCTTATTTTGTATTGTTTTATGGACTTTGAGACTGAACACTATTCGTTATCTCCGTATCCTTCTACCTCGTTGTAGAAATTGTTCATACGTATAGCATGCTTTTGCTTATTGAATCAACTGAGATATATATACACCGTATATAGTTGATGAAAGTATATTGCTGCATAAGGGAAGTTGACGATAGAAAATATAAAGTCATCACGCTTATTACAGAGCTTGGACGTTAGATTACCATTAACGTCTTTTTCAAGTAAAATATCCAAGTATGACACAGATGTGTCAGACACTGCGGTATCTTTTATCTCAAGCTCACCAGGATATATCGTATCGACGTAGGAATGGAAATTACCATTGTTAATTGACAATACGTCGTCGATATATCTAAATGTCGAGTTTTCGTCTTTTCATGCATAAGATTTTGCACAAATTCTGCTTCATATGAATATGAAAATAGATCTGCTAATAACGGAGCGCAATTTGTATCCATGGGAATTCCAATAGATTGTTGGAATACCTGGTCTCCAAAAACCACATAGATATTGTCAATCAGAAACTCAATCATCTCTTTGATGTCAACTTCAGAGTACTTATGTGTGCAATCAGAATGTGTTTTAACAAAATAATTTTGCAAATGACCAATGGCCAGATAAGTAAATCTACGTGTTTCATTTTTATTGAAGAAGCAAATGTCAATGATATCAAAAAGCCAGGATTTTAATTTGTCGTGGGGAAATGGTATAAAGTTGAAAAGTCGTAAGTTTTTAAGCTGTCGATTTTTGTAAAGTCTTGTGATTTCAAATTGTCCAAAAGTTCTTTAGAATTTTTTAGTATCCACATCTGATTCACACCACTTCTTGAATATATAGTTGCACGGTACTCTTCAAATTTTTCATTCACTTCTGTAGATATCTTAATGAGGAATAACGAAAGAGGCTTGGTTGAACATTTACTGTTAAATCATTGACAAACAAATTGATGAAACAAGAATATGAGCAGTCTGGTTTAAAGTCATCATTTCGGAAGTTCTATGGTCGATACAATGACCTTGTCAGGAAATACAATTGATCATTAAGTCAAATGCTGACTGATGTTTTTCATACAAATTGTTAGTCCGTTATTTATACACGGAATTGACGACGGATTTTTCCGTTATTTCCTGATCATGACAAGGAGCACACGGCGGATGTGACCGGTCAGCAGGGGATGCTTACTCATCCATGGCACCTGCTCCCAACTCTGATGTTTCCGAGGTCCGTGTTTGCTCTGCTCCTATTTTGTATTGTTTTATGGACTTTGAGACTGAATACTGTTTGGTATCTCCATATCCCTTTCCAATTGGAATTGAAGAGGGTCAGTCACTTGATCAAATCCTGTGAAGGATTTCTTAAATTATTTATCACTTGATAAATTTCATTTGTATTTTGTTAAATATCACGGAAATTTGGTTGGCTTATACATAATAAGGTTAACAAATTATATCACACCAAACCTGCAAATTCTGAAAGTTCAAAGTTTCAAAAAAGGCTGAAATTTCGAGTTTAGAATCTATTAAGACAGTTTCGGCCTTGTTTAAAAAAGGAACATTTTGGAACAGAGAGCAGACATGAACTTTAGTGTAGACATCGGAAAAACACAAACAAATTCTTTTACGCAGCATTGTTAAGGCTTGAAAAAGGGGGCGGGGCCTAATTTATACGGGAAAAGTGTACTGTGACGTCACAGAAAAAGATAACTATTATGTATTTCTCATAATACCCGAAAATGAAATAATTTGTAACTTTTAACTATATTAGCATAATAAACAACAATAAAACTTATCAATGCATTAAAAAAAAGTTGCTAGTTAAATCCCATGTAGCTGGTTATAAACAAAGCACTGATCGCGATGAACTTGTAAATATGACGTCATTTTGGTAAAAATGACGTATTTCATGTGCTTTGAGAGGCAGATTGAGGAATTTTTTAACAATGAAAAATGCGTTTTATAATTAAACAGAATATTATTTACAGGTTTTAAATAGTCGATTAATACCAATGTATATCCTTTGTTTAGTGCGATTATTCATTAACTATCAAGAAAATGTATTTTATTAATTATGTCGTGTTTTTATGTACAGGTTACGTATATTTTACATCGAGATGCCTCATAAAATCGTGCTTTTGCAAGGGCATACACTGCATAGATCTTAACCATTTTTTGAATATAGATAAAGGATGTTTTCCTTTACTTGAAAAGTGCTGCTGCTTTCTTTAAATCAAGGGCTTGATTTTATAAGTACACAAAATATTTGGTAAAAGTCAAACATATTGAAACGGAAATTGTTTTTGTGATTTAGTTTCGTATAAAACGTTAGACCTATGTTTTCGTCTTATTTCTTAAACACTAAAAATATTAATTTTACAATCATTTAAGTAGTTTGTAACTGCTTTTGTATTGGGACTGCACTGAGATAATACAAGGTGTATTAAAGTTCTTTTGAGACCTCTCTGGTGACGGAGTTGATAAGCGTTAGTTCGTTTCGTCTCCTATATGCCGTTATAAGACCTGAATAAGGCAGACGGTTGCGGGGAATAGACGGCTAAGTGTTTAACAGTGAACCAAGGCGTAAGACCTGAATAAGGCAGCCACTTGGTTATATATTTAGAGAGGTGGCATACCACAAATAAAGGTGGGGGAAATGCCAGGATACAGTACTTGTGGAGTGGCAGGACAAGAAGAAATTTGTGTACGGGAGACACCCGTTGACCACAGCTAGTGGTTGTCCAATCAAGAAGAAACCCATTGTATTTGTATATATTGTAATTTTATTTGGTCAACAAAAACCTGAGTTAACAGGTTAACGAACCTGAGTGTAACGCCTCGGTGATACAAGACATATCACCAAACACCAAGCTCGGCCGCGTTGCACGTTACAATATTTTGACATTGGCCTATTTACTTGAAAATTTAACTATTAAAACGCAAATTCTATTCAAAGCAGCAGTACTTTTCAGAAACTACAAAGTATGCAGAAACAATTAAAAGCTTGAATTTTTAATTTCAACTAGGGTATGCCCTTGCGATATTGAAATTTGTTAATGACCTACATTCAGTATACGAACTAGGCATTCATCACGTGACTGTCCATCGATGGGACTAAACTTCATACAGTACAGAGTGGGTTATGCTATGCTATTTCAATAAGTATTTAAGTTCTGTGATAATAACAGCTTAATTAAAAATATTCAGTTTTAAAAATACCCCCCTTTTTTGCGCGTCAATTTTCCGTTGATTTCTCATAGTAGGCTTTAACAGTGCTGCGTAACAGTCGGGAAAACAAAGTAAAGGAAGCCGTTCTTTAGCAGGTCCAGGAAAATCGCTATATTTAGCTATATAGTTAAATCTACCCATGTAGTTTTATTTACCTATATAATATAGCTTTATTTAGCTACTTCAGAGTAAATTATTGTTTTATGAAAAGCAGACAAAAAGTCACATAATGAGACAGTATTAGTTTTCAACTTTGAAGTGGACTGAAAACAATTCACCAAAATCCCACTTTTAAAAATGTTTCTCCTTTTGTGCAATTTAAATCAAAGATCTAAAAGTTTTGGGGCTATATATATATATATATCTTTGATTAAGCAGCTACTTTAACAAAGAAAAGCAGTTTTGGTCAACAAGATAATTGATTGGTAATAATTCAGCACAAACAAGGCAATTACACTTAGTCATGCCTCATCGCACTTCCAGTGAGGGACGGCTATCCAAACAACAGAGATACTTTTTTTGGTTAAAAAGTGTTTAAAAGAGGCAATGTTTTTAATATCTATGCCCTAGGTTGTTTCTATCAAACCTTTTAAAAAAATATAAGCCATAATTTTCATATGATTTTTTGTCTACTTTTCATAAAACAAAAACTTATTCTAAAGAAGCTAGATTAAATAAAGCTATATTATATAGGTAAATAAAGCTATATAGGTAATTTAAGCTATATAGCTAAACATAGTGATTTTCCTGTACCTATTTAGTATTTAAATAGCATATAAAACATGTGGAGATAACGAACAGTATTAAGATTTTGGGGCGGAGGGGACAGTTTACAGGACGACTTGCGTGAAGATAGACCATCATTCCGAGATTTCAGTCCTGCAAAAAATTATTTTCGTAATGTGACTTTGTCTTATTTTCGTACATAAAGTCGTTTTTACGAGAAAATCAAAGGATTGATGATTGTCACGATCAGATACAAGAAGATTTCAATATTAATTTACGTATGAAACCTGAACAGTTTGTGCAGATATTTGATAACTGGTAAAACGACATAAAAAATGTATTGAGTTAAATAGTGACTATAAAAAATATGGAGATAACAAACAGTTTTCAATATCAAAAGTCCATAAAACAATACAAAACAAGAGCGGAGCAAACACGGACCTTCAAAACATCAGATGTGGGATCAGGTGCCATGGAGGAGTGAGCATCACCTGCCGACCGCTCACATTCACCCTGTGCTTTTTGTCATGATCTGGATACTAGTATAACGACAAAATTCGTCGTCAATTTAGTATAAAAATAACGGACTAAAAATTTGTATGAAAAAAGCCAGTCAGCAATTGACTCAAAAATAAATTTGCTGCTATGTTGAGAAAAGTTACACGTGTCTATCTTTTGATGTCGGGTATCGTCAAGGATTTTCGTTTAAGTGCTCCGGGTTTGAGTGAGTTTCTTTTTGTAGCTGATAAAAATTTTATCATTCGTGCTTTGTTTTTGCTTCAAACTTGCATATTAATAAAGGGAATCATGTATTTAATGAAAATAATAGTTTCATATATTTTATCATTGGTTTTCAGTAAGTATCAATGTTTCCACGAACTTTATGGACAAACCTCATATAAGATAATTTTAACCAATATGCTAAATTACAGAAAATTATCATTACTTTCAAAATAATTTTACACCAGAAAAATTACTTTTTTGAGTGCAGAAATGTCAAATAAATGACTAATTGAATAATTGTAATCGTAAAAAAAGCGCATTGGCACCCAAGCTTTGTTTTAATGTTTTATTAAGCTATGTGTATAGAATCTAAAAAAATACTTGAAAAAAAAATTCTCAATACTTTTGATGAAAGGAACTAACCTCCTTAAGGAAGTTTTGACTTCAAAGGACACTCTATGTCAAAATTTTGTTCTGTGTGTTTTTTTTTTTTTTTTGTTTTTTTTTTTGAAAAAACCACTTTATTAAACACTTCACCACTCAATTGCATAACACATTGTGACATCACAGCTGTGGAATGTCAAAAATATCTAGTGAGTAATATCCACTGAAGAAAGGGTAAACATTAGGACATCAACGAATAGTCGACTTTTCGTCTATCAGACGATCGATCGAATAATGAAACGACATTCGAATATTACACGAATGCGAAAAAGGAGGTAATAATGAAGTTATCTTCTTAAAATTGAAAACGCGTCCTTCTTCAAACTATATAGTGTTCGTCCTCAGACGAATAAGAGATCAAACACAGTCATATTATATAAATAATTTTCCACATTTTCAATTTTCCAATTTCCACTGTATTTAAAAATAAAGGTAGTGCTTAAGAAGTATCAGATTATAGACCAATAGCCCTAACAAGTGTCTTGTGTAAAATAATGGGAAAAATTTTTTTAAACAATTGCATAATTTTATGAAAGACAATAATGTAATTTACAAATATCAGTCAGGGCTTCAACCTGTAGATTCAACTGTGAACCAACTAGTAGAAATATATAACACTATAATTTCAAGTCTTGACAAAGGAAAAGATGTTAGATTTATTTTTTATGATATCTCAAAAGCATTTGATAAAGTTTGGCATAAAGGTCTCTTATCTAAACTAAAAAATTATGGTATTAATGGCAACATATTAGGCTGGATTGAGAATTATTTGTGTGATAGACAACAAAAAGTTGTAATTGATGGCTTTTCACCAAACCATGAGACAGTAAATGCTGGTGTTCCTCTTCCTCAGGGTTCCGGTTTGGGACCCTTTCTTTTTCTCCAATACAGAAATGATATGTGTGATATTTTAGTAAATAATATACGTCTTTTTGCTGATGACACTCCTTATATGCTAATATAGAAAAGGAAGCTACAAATGTAGCACATTCACTTACTAGTGATCTAGATCTTATTGTTAGATGGTAAATAAATGGCTTGTTGATTTTAATCCAAACAAAACTGTAATAGTTGATTTCACCCGAAAAAGCATAAAATATCCGCCAATTACATTTGGTGAACATGACCCATCCATTATTCATACCCACCTAGGATTACACTTTCAAAGTTATGCTACCTGGACATCGCGTATACAATCAGTTCATGGAAAAGCTACAAAAAGACTAAATATCCTTAGAATGCTTAAGTATAAAGTGAAAAGGAAAATACTTGTAAAGATATATTTTGCATTTATTAGACGTTGTCTGGGACAATTGTTCTGAAAAAGATGCAAAACTTTTAGAAGATATTCAAGCTGAAGCAGGTAGAATCATTACTGGTTTAAGCTCAAATTCCTCTAGATAAAAATTGTATGACGAATTAGGGTGGGATCATTTACAAATTAGGAGGAATATTCATAAATTGCTACTTTTTTGTTAAAAATTTATAAATCGCTATTCATCTAAATATTCAAATGACTTGATTGAATCTTTTCGTCGTACAAACCACCCCTATAATCTTAGAAATAGTGATGCAGAATTTAAAATTTCTTCTTTTTGAAGTACTTCATCTCTGGAAAGTTTCTTTCCATCAACTGTTAAACTTTGGAATAACTTGCCTGATTATGTCAGACATGCTCCTGATATATATTCATTCAAATGACTTTTAAATTCTTATTTTTGTAAAAGAGGTAAAGAAATTTATCATTTTGGAATAAGAAAGTACAATATAATACATTGTCAGTTGCGAAATACGAGGGGTGATCAAAAAGTTCGCAAACTAATTGAATAACTTTTAAAATATTTTTCAAAGTAAGATTTTGAGTTTATTCTTTTTTAAAGTATTCCCCTCTAGCTTTTATACACTTTTCCCTTCGGTCTGCCCATGCGCGAAACACGTGATCCAAGCCATCACGTGACATGACCCTTAGCACCTTGTTCACAGCAGTACCAAGATCTTCCCGGGACTCATATATTTCTCCCTGTATGTTATATTTCAAAACTGGAAATAGCCAGAAGTCACAAATTGCAAAATCTGGGCTGGTGGGGGGATGAATTAGGTTTTCTATACCCAGTGTTTCCATGGTGTCCATCACAACCCGACATTTATGGCTAGGTGCATTATCATGGTGTGCAGAATGAATCCAGATCTTATCAGATCTGGGCGCTTTCTCTTTACTGCTCTCATCAAATCTGATTTGATAACCCGTGCATAGTAGTCCCCAGTAACTGACATTTTGGGTGGTACCATGTGATTTAGAATTGTACCGTTGATGTCACAGAAAACTATGAGCATAACATTCCCTGCTGACTTGGTTACGCGTGCTTTTATTGGTGATGGCGAGGAAGGATGCTTCCAAATTGAACTTTGTTGTTTACTTTCTGGCTAATAGAAATGTACCCAAGTTTCATCACATGTGATGATTCTATTCATGAAATAATTTTGTTCTTTTTCATATCTACTAACGTAGGACGGGTGTAACGTTGAATTTTGACCCAAGTTGAAAATTGACCCGAGGGTCATTGTTCAACGTTGAAAAGTGAGACCAAAGGTGTTGAATTTAGACCCTAATCCGTTGAAAACTGAGCCGGGTCGTTGAATTTTGATCATGAAACCGGTTCAAAATTCAACACCATAAAACACATATTTATGACTTGGTTTTCACAACTGTGATTTAATCAATAGGCGTCGGGAACGGTAGGGGGTGTTAGGGATGCTTAACCTCTTTTTTTTTTTACATATGATAGACATAATATAGGTATTGAACAATGTGAACTTGGTTACCACCCCCCCCCCTCCCCCGCTTTCAGCAGGCATGTTAAAGTACGGTCAAAGAAGAGTAAGTGGTAGTGTTAAAAAAAAAAGGGAATTGGACTCTACCCCAAAAGGATTATAGGGTTTGGACTACTAGTTTGGACAATAGACAAATTTTCTTTTTCTTGTCAATTTTTTTTTCAGATTTGAAATATTTAAAAAAAAGTGTCTTATATTTCAATGTTACAGGTAGCTTAAAATCTCAGTATTTCGCGCAATATTTATTTACAAAGAAGTTCATTTGTATTATGTAAATGCTGAATATTAGTAAACATAAGTACAAAATATATCGTGCCCCGAACACAATTTAGTTCAAAATTTTTTAAAAATTATTTATTTTTTTTTTGTTAGCAACACTTCATTTATTTTAATTTTAAAATTCGTAATATTAGTATTTGGAAAATAGTGAAAGTTTAACGAATGATGCACGTACGTTTTGATGCTTATTTAGTTATGCACAACATTAATAACTTAAAATGTCTAACTTGAAAACCGGATTTTTTTCAAAATAAAGATTTAGTTATCTTTTTCGCATAGTTAACCAAACAGTTCAAGAATGGACCTCACAATTAATACATATTTATTTTGTTAGTTAGAGGATGTAAAAGGGGGGTGATCTCCCCTTTTTGGGATTAGACCACATATATTTGAAGAATGTGTTTTGTTTGTTTGTTTGTTTGTTGCTGTTTTTTTGTGACTGTGCTGTTTTCTTCATTTTTGTAGTTTTTTTTAATCAAAAAATGTTTGCTTTAAATACACAACCCTGACTTTCAGCATTATTTAATTTTTGTAATAAAGTAGCAAAAACATAACATTGAAGCTGCCTTTTCATCCAATTGAGAAACACGGTTTGGTTTTCAACATTGGCTAGTTTCCCTTTCCACTTTTTGTTTGCTTTTTTGTTTGTTTCGTTTCGTTTATTTATTTTGTTTATGGTTTTTTTGCAATAATATATCAGAGGGTTTTGAACCATACCCCCGTATCCGAGAAAAACTTAAGGATCTCTCTCTCTCCCTCTCTCTCTGTTTCTTTGAAGAGAAATGCGCTTTAAGTTGTTAAGATCAAAAGAGTTGCAAAAAAGTTGCAGGGAGGGCGTTTTTTATAACTGTTGATGTCAACGATGGTGGGAAGTGCAGCTTCTAGTCCATCCCAGACTTTAACCCTAGTTCTCATTCTTAAGGTTATGCTCCGAAAACGATCGATTTTTAGGCCGAAGCAGGCTACTGACATTTTTACAGGGATTTCATCAACCTTGTTTAAAGGCAGCATTACTTAATGTTATGGTCTTTTAACAAATATAACCTATCATTGGATTCATTTTGACCGATGCGTTTCATTCTAATTTTTAGACTTTAAATTTTGTTAATTTTTATACTGAATTTGACTAGATGGAATGTTCTGCCCACCTGATCAATATTATATCTTTAGGGCTCACTTTCTAAACACCAGATTTCCAGGATTTTTGTTTTATGCCCTATCAATAGTTTTATAGTTAGAAAGTATTGTCAAAATATAAAGTTGTCATGTTTGAAGATAACTGAAATCGTGTACTGATCAAAATGTACATATATACACGGGATGATAGGTTTATTTCTATTATTCTTGAAAAGAAAAAAATGAAACCGAAATATAAATATAGAGATACTGATAAATCCCGTAAAACAACTATCCAGTTCAAAAAATGTTCAAACTCTGTGGTGGGGTCAATATTCAACAGGGTCTATTTTCAACTTGTTGAGGTCATCTAGGGAAAAAAAGCCAAGCTGTTAAAAAAATGACCCCGGGTATAAATTCAACGACTTTTGGTCTCATTTTTCAACGGAGAAGACACCCCTTGTTCAATATTCAACGTTGAAAAATGACCCCCGGGTCAATTTTCAACTGGGGTCAATATTCAACGTTACACCGGCACGCATTCACTCTCACCTTCATTTGCTCTGGCAGAAGGAGGCGAGGGACCCATCTCGCACAAACTCGCCGCATGTTAAGCTTACTCGTTAAAATCTCTTGAACTGTTCCATAAGACATGCTAATATCATTAGCTATTTCCCTAATCGTAACTCTTTGATCTTTCATTACATATTGTTCAACCTCAGACACGTTTATCTCGGTACTTACGTTCAGCGGGCACCCAGATCTATCATCATCTTTCACCGTCTCCCTTCCCTCAATAAAACGTTTCATCCACTAACTTATTGTACCTTTTGAAAGCCCATATTCCCAATAAACTTTATGTAAATCATCGTATATTTTCGTGAAGGATTTACCTAGTTTTACATAAAATTTTATTATAGTTCTTTGTTCAAGTACGATTGACTCGTCCATTTTCGTCACAGTCGCCTCTATATTGACGTCGTTTTAACATCATGACGTCATAATTATGACGCACATTTCAACATGACTCATACTGCATAAAGCACATGTTAAGGGCTGTATTTGTGACAAATTTCATTCTTGTCAGAACTGTAGTTAGGTAGATAGAGAATTAGTTTGCAAACTTTTTGATCACCCCTCGTAATGCAAGTAGTTTAATTGCAGACTTATATAACCAATTTTCATCAGAAACACTAATGTGTGAATACTGTATTGACTCTGTTGAAGATGCTCACCGTTTTTTTTTTTTTTTTTTTTTTTGCTTGTCCGAAATATATACCTCTTCAAGAAATGTACTTTTCCAAACAATCCAAAATATTATTGATTGTGATCAAATTCATAAACTTGATTTATTTTTGTGTGGTAGTCCCAATCATTGATTGGGTATTGATATTCAAATATTTGAAGCAGTACATGCTTTTATCGCAGCAACCAAACATGTTATTTGACACTGTCATATATGTTACTTATGCCAACACTTTCTAACCGGTCCTACATTGTATTTTTTTTCTCTAAACTCTTTTTTTTGTTTCTTTGTTACTATGTTTGTCTACTCAGGGGCGGATCCAGCAATTTTTGAAAGGGGGGGGTGTTCCAGGGTTATGCCCCTCTACCCCCTCCCCCCTCAATACATATTCTAAAGCAAAGATTCACAGACGTGTATGGAAAGATTTAAGGTTGTGGTAAATACTATCTTTGTTTTATGTCCTTTAAAAAAAGCGTACCCCCATTCCGAACAAAACAAAAACAAAAAATAATAAAAAACTACGGAAGCCTTAAAATTGAATGGATTCGTATCACTTCCGAAGATTATAAAGAATTTTCTTTCAGAATTTGAAAAAAAACCTTTTCGGGGTGGGGTGCGGGTGGGCTTTAAAACAAAGAGTTACATGTTAGTTCGTTCAATTGATCAAGATATGATAAAAACGGTACATATATAGCCAACACAGTTAAAGATCGCGGGAATCTAATATCAAATTAAACCTCGCATGTTACATATCATATACAAGATATATAAAAATAAGTAGAATATTTTCTACCATTCTCTCATAAAAAATATAATAGAAGAGGTGATTGGATGAAACTATTACTAAATGTGTGAGAATCTATCTATTCAATCAATAAATAAGACGTACAAACATATAATCTAGGAAAATGTTTTATCCTCTCTCTCTCTCTCTCCACTTGGCAAAAAATAAAGGGGGGGTTCCAACCCCCGGAACCCCCCCTCTGGATCCGCCAATGCTACTTATTTTCATACATATATATTGTGTGTTCATCTTGACCTTCTAGGGAGAGGGCTGAAATAGGTTTTGCCTGTTACCCGATCCCATTCACCTTATGTGATTAAAATTTTGTATTAGTAAACAAAAATAATTTTCCACATTATACATATGGAAAGTAAAGTAATTACATATAGCGATAATTATTTCTTAATTACCGATTTTTTTTTTTTTTTTTTTTTTTGTTATTGTAGTAGATTTAAATTATGGAATACTATTCTGGACTATAAAATTAATTATTTAATTAAATCGTACCAATTTTACTTATAACCTCTAGGAATTTCAAATGCTAGGAACACACAATATTTGCATACAAACGCACGATTAATATTAAAACAATAATTTTACATAAAAGACATTTTCGCAGGGGGAATAAGGAAGCATACAAAATATTGTACCTTGACTAAATCAGTGCTACATTATGATGTTATAGTAGGCGAGATGACGTCAATTCTAGAACACAAGTTTTCGTAATATTGTTAATTAGAGATATAATTTAACTCTAGAAAATGAAAAGGAACGTGTAAACATTAACAATCAAAGTACTGAAAGCACTCATGGGAGTTGAACACTGTGTAAAATAAAATCTTTGATCAGGAGGTTAAGTGAGTGAAAAATATTATTTCAAATACAGACAACTGTTTAAGATTCTTTGAGTTGCAACAATCTTGAGAAAGACATTCAGAGACATTAATTAGCAAAAAAAATGCATGGGGCATAAGGTTTGCCTGCCTACATTAGTCCTTTTTTTTAATACCCCCTGCTTGAAAAGCGAGAGGGTATTTATTAATCGGGATTTCCGTCCATCTGTTTGTTACACTTTAGGTATACCCAACTCTTATCCACAACTCATCTTTCACCACTGAACTTAATTTTCATAGAATCTTTATTACATATTGCCGTTATACACCTTCTAATACTGTAATTTTCATCCTACACATATTTTAGGTTTCCCATTGCAAAACATGGACACTGGCATTATATTCATATTAGAGGCGGCTGATCATTTATATAATTCACTGCTCACAGTCTTCAAATTTGCAATATATTTTTCCTTGGCACCTTTACCCATGTGTTATGAAAATTTGAGTTTTGCGGGAAAAATATCAATGTTGATAAAATGTGGATTTTAACACAGCATCCTTTTAAGAGCTAACAGGTTTGTTATATAAAACTTCTCTGTGAATATAAATGTATTTCAATTACACGAACATTATACATGGACTACATCAAATCTTAATCTTTTTTAATATTGTAAATAAAAAAGCAATACCAAGTTTAAAACAAATATTTAATGACCAAACATAAAAACAGTGGTATAAGTATGTGAGAGTTTGTGTGCGTACAAATCATCTGGTATGTAGATGAGGTTTTCCTTTTATTAAAAAAATATACTTCATTTTGTTGTTTTTAATCGCGATTTTACGAAAGCATCGGTGTCCGATTTCGGTTTTAACAATTATAACAGAGTACTAGATTTACCGCTTTTGGCAGGTGCTACTGTTGATTTAGTAATAAATACGCATTAATGAATTCATTTTAACCAAGCAAATGTTCATGAAAAGTTTGAATAAAATCTGTGCATCGGTAAAAAAGAAATTGCTAAAAATCCGGTACCGTCGGGCGTCGGGAAGACTAGATTCACCGCTTGCCGTCAGTATGTAGAGTTGTCGTTCGTATCTCTTTCAGTGTATGACGCTACACTAAAAATGAGTTCCATTACGAAAAACTTTTGAGGTTCTTTAAAATTTAGTTTTACTTTGAACGAAATCTAATATTCAAGATAAGATTACTTTATCATTACATTTACTTACATTATGAAAATTAGATCAATTCAGAATAAAATGACACGAATTATTTGTGGCGGATGTTCATGCATGTTTTCTGTTGAATATCATTGGAGTAAATCGGTCGACACAGTAGCCTCGCTTTCGGCTCTATATAATCAACACAAATTACTGCGCATGTTAAATGCGTGATGACAATGGGAGATTGAAACATAGTTCAACTCCCATAAATGAAACGTTCTTATTTTGTTATCCTGTATTCTGTCATTTTGATTAAAATGTACCACAGATGACGTCATATGTGTACATCAAGAACTTTAGAATTGATTATGTCGTGTAAAGAGAATTTGGCTAATACAACATGTACAAAGATACGTAAATGAGAGTTTAAAAACAAATATCGTGAATATTTTGTGAAATTCGTACGGAGTTCAATTAATAAAACATGTATGCTAATTTATTTTCATCGATTATATTCTCTTTCGAAGACAGTCAGCTATAAACGTATCCCGGTCGGTCATTTGTTACAAAAATAATGCAACAGAATAAACAATAATAATAAGCTGTATATTTCAAAACATAAGATTCGTACAGATGGAAAGTTTGCATCCTAAAATACTTGAAAAGTGCTGCTAGAATCCCGAGTTGAGCATGTTTTTACGAAAAGTCTCGGTTCATATGTAAAAAATTCAAAACATCGGGTAAGGTTTCGTGCGAATGTGTTGAATAATTATTTTACTGACGAGACAGTGGGATTCTAGCAGCACTTTTTAGACAGAATAAATGTTGTTCAACTACAACTCAGAGAAATTATTAAACTCCGGGGTATTGTTGTTCTGTTAGCTTTTTCATTAAGGAAAATTTCGCTATTAATAGATGTCACGTGATGCCATGGTGGTGGAGCACGTCGTTGCGTTAGACGATCTTTTACCTTTATGCAATAAATAATAATAGTTTACGTTTATCAGCGGTTTTGGTAAATTATCAAACTTAATTTTCTTTAAAAAATCTAAATTTCCCGAAAAATGACTTGTATGCTACCTTAACATACCCACGTTGATAGCTTGGACAATTATAAATTAAGAAGCAGTATTTGACAATATCACCGGAGGTGTGGATAGTGTGTGTTTACTATTCCCAATTTCCAATTCATTTCAATTTTCCATTTTATTTTAAAATTACTTAACTTTCAAAAACACCGTGCTATAAAAAATGTTTTGAATGGTCGACTATCGTTCGAATAATGCAATCGTGTGTTCGAATATTAAGGAAAATTAATATTTTGATATCCCTAGTAAACATAGAATAAAAAAGTGAACACCAAAGCCGATCGTAGAAAAGGTACATTGAAGGTTTAATAGATCACATTTTTATTCTTCTCCTTATCATAACTAAGAAATAAAGGATATGAAAACGGAATTTTTACATATAATTTTCAAAGAATAATACAAATCTCTTAAAAACTGATAAGTTAAAAGAACATTCTTACCAAAAGAGTTACGTTGTTCCTTAACTTCAATGATCTTATTCTCAGTTCTCTTCCTACTCGAAGTAGAATTACTTTGCATCTTTTGAATTTCATTCTCTGTGTTGTTTAGTTTTTGATGGAAGGTTTGGATCTCAGCCTGTAGCTTTTTAAGTTCCAAATCTATTGATAACAGAAATAAATTAGGGAAAAAAAAAAGAAAATGTTCTTATAAAGAGTATATGCAGTTAAAGGTTCTTGAGATTAAACAACAAAAAAATTTGGAAAAATAGTAAACTGAAACTGCATTTATGTGTTGTTGTATTTTACCGTGATTTTCTCCAACTTTTTTGTCAAAAGAAGTACAATAAGATTGCAGCATTTGAAGCTCTGTCTCTAATTGGTTAATTTTGTGATGAAAGAGATGCATCTCCGTCTGCAGTTTAACATCTGCCTGGTTAATTCTTCTATTGAAGGAACGCATTTCAGTTTGAAGCCTTTTGTTTTCTCGGTAGCATAAAAGTTTTTCACAGGGTTTTTTCCGCAGTTCACAAGAATGTTGAACGTTTACAATCGTGACAAGGAATAAAAAAATAGGCATTGCAATTACAACTATTAAATCCCATGTCATAGTAATATACCTTATCAACTTGAATGTTTTCCACCGCTCTCCTTTTTCTAGAAAAAGAATTTGATGTTCTTATTTCCGACGATATGATAAAATGATTATTGTATTACATGAATATAAAGGTACATATTTTACGTTAACAAGCAAGAGTCTATTTATGATATGTTAGCCAAGAAATACCTTTTATACTACTCCACTGTTCCATTTTAAGGTTCCACTCTGAGCACTAGCTATCAACGTATTTGCTATATCTAGCTTGCTTTGACAGTGCAAAGCAGTATTTTTCTTCTTATTTTTCTGTAATTTGAAACAAAATTGAATTTTTTAAAACATTAAACCGATTTCTCAAAGAGGTTTTTAAGACATAAAAAAATCTTAGGTAAGAATGAAAAAAGTCAAGAATTCTATAAACAAGATAAAAAAAGATAAATCGGATAATGCTAAAAAGGTTTTCTCGCTTAAAATTTTCGGACGATTAAGTTTTTGTCACTACGAGAAATAATAACCTCTGGAAAATTCGGTATTGAAAAATTATAATTGTGTATTTCTTGTGTATAGTTTATCACATGCGTTTTACAATTAAAATGGATTCATGCTTTTCATTTATTTCAGTGTCATATTCTTATCATTGCAGTCATCCAAGATGAGTATGATATACCCTACATTTACTGGATTTCTAAACTTTATAAACCCCCTTACAAACAAATCCTTACAGAAACGATACATTGCAGGGCCTACATGTGCTCTAACAAGCTGTTGTCTTTTTTTCCTACCTAAGGACAGATGATGCAAAAATGGATGCCTGCATTGGTACATATTTCTGCACACCGTTATGCTGCAAATGATGCAAAATTGAATTCCTAAAATATCTAAAAATTGTAAACGTTCCATTAAATCCTGTCTTTCTGTAACCATCGTCATTAATCTATACAATGAAACATATGAATATAACGATCAGTTTTTAAGAAAAAAAGTCCAAATCATTAGAGGTGGGATCTTCCAAATCATTAGAGGTGGGATCAGGTGCCATGGAGGAGTAAACATCCCCTGTCGACCGGTCATACGGTTTAATGATAAATGATCCCCAAAAATTGTTACTCTGTGTGATATGTCATCAACAAAATTACTTCGTCACAAATCACTCTGATGTTATGCGCTAGTACTCTGGAGTTAATATTAAATGGATGCTGGGTTTTTTTTATTGACATCATCTATTTAGTCTTCGAAGACCAAATCTTTTAATAAGCTGCCGATGGGCACTAAATGTGTATCTTTATTAGACTAGCTCGTTTATATCTTCCTGTTATAAGCAAAATGAATTCGAAAACGTAGATTCGAGTGAAAACAAAAACGGCTTCAAACAAGACATTTAGATTAATCAACGACGTTTTATCAATTAAAAATTGTAATTTTTATATAACCATATATTGACTCAAAGACAATAATAGATAGTTAAGATCCCACGGAGTCTGCCATTTGTGTGTTTTGCCTTCTTGTTTGTACAAATTGTTAGACATTTCATTTTGTACTAAATTTGACTAACAACAGAAACGATTATAAACTGTCAAATTTTAGGACGTATTGTGCATTCCTCAGGACAAAGAAATTAAAATGAAATAAACAGACGAAAACAAAAACTCAAGCAATTCAACTAAGCTTGTTATTAACAGTTTTACATTATGAAAACTTCAATAGAGTACATACAGCAGGTAGGAGGGGTCCGGTTTTCCTTCAAAACAATAGATTAATTTCTTTCAAATAAAACATGTAAAAATTGCAAGCATAATATACTTGTATTAATTATTAAAGTGTTAGGTAGTTAGTTTTTTTCTTCTATTTTTTCTTTTTTTTTATTTTAAATATATTCTTTGTCCTTAGGAAGGGACGGGGCGCCCTCAAAATTAAAAAAACAAATATTTTATTCTTTGTGTTGTTGGTCATATTTTGGCTGAAATGTTTCATATCAATTGTTAGGCCTTTGTTTATACTGATTTGACAAAGGCACTTGTTTTGGGAATAAATTTAAACCCATATTATGATAATAACACAAGGTATCTAACTCTCCCTTAGAATCGCGCTCATTTACACTTTCAGAGAAAAAGGTAGTGGAAACTGTTTATACCTATGCCATCTACCATATATGGCTTTCTTGTCTTTGTTTTCTTTAAACTCTATCTCCGTAAACAGCGTCAAAACTCTATTCGCCGAGTGGAAAAATCGAAATAAAGCATAAAACGGTATGTACCAGTCTCGGGCACAGAGAAAAATTAAGGAATGTGTGGGTTTAAGATTTCAATTCCAGATTTAAAATATTGCATTGAAAAAATAAAATTTCATTGTGTCTTATTTTCCATAAAAATACTACGATGTTTTCCGAAGTAATTTTAGAAACAGATTTTTAGCCAATCAAATTCTAGGTCTTATTCTTAGCCCGAGACTAGAACATACCATTCTATTGTTGAGTTTGACTTTCCACTCTGCGAGCAGAGTTTTGAAGCTGATCACGGAGATAAAAGAAAATAAAGACAAGCATGTCAGGTATGGTTGTGTAGATAAATTACCGTAGAAGACATAGGTATAAACAGTTCACCCGTGCATTTCTTTTGAAAGTGTAAATGAGCGCGATTCTAAGGGAGGGTAACTCGGTGTAAATCGGAGTCGATACCTTGTGTTATTATTATACTATGGGTCAAAATTTATTACAGAAACAGGTGCCTGTGTGATTTGTTTACGGAATATTCCGTTTACCTGATCAATATATAGGGAACGCAGCAGGTATGGCCGGTCATTAGGGGATGCTTGCACTTTCAAGCCACATGATCCAATCTATGTAATTTCCCATTGTTCGTAATTTATACCTTGTTCACGGATTTTATTTTCAATATTGACGGATGGTTAACTTTATCTTCTTCATATATAGTAATATAAGAGGTGTTAAGAAAGTTTGTTCCAAGATGAAATATTTTTCAAAAATTTACAAGTAGGAATGAACTAAAGAGATGCTCACTCCTCCATTGCACCTGATCCCACCTCTAATGTTTTGGAGGTCCTTGTTTGCTCTGCTCCTATATTTTATTGTTTTATTGACTTTGGATCTTAAAATACTGTTTCTTTTGTTATATGTTTCATTTGAAGATGAGCAGTTTGTCCACTAAAAAACCCTCAAAATGTACAACTTTGCGTTCATTAAAACATATTTACAATCGATAATGCAGAAAGGCATGAAAATGAATCCCGTGTATACTGTTTTATCCTTACAACAGGAAGGCCGACGGAGAAGCGGTTCAAATTCATTTTTTCAATAATACATTACCATTTATTTTAAGAAAAAGGCTTACCTTTGTTATATATAGGTTAGGGCAAAATCTAAATCATTTATATTTCGTTGAGCATATGTAGATAGATACGACTACACACGATTGATAAACACACAAAACGTTTAAAAACCTAGATAAGAAAATGCAAACAATCTACTTATAAATGACCTAGTAAATGATGACAATACAACTCTGCTCTTACTGATCTGATGAATTGAAAGAAAAATTACAAGATTTTTTTATTTCATAATCTCAAACAGTTATAATCAATATTTTGTGTCTGGTGTAAAATGATAAATCAATGCACAATAAATGAAAACAGCGATAAAACAGTCATGGAAATATTAGCATATTTCTGCCCCCCAACGTGCAAGAAAAATTCTGTTAACATGCAAGAAAATTATGCCAACATGCAAAGATAATTATGTAGAAAATCTTCTTACACATTTTCTTTTACATTTTGACATAAATAAGTCGCATGTCTTCATAATTATATTGGAACTTGCATCTAAAATGTCAGATACAGGCGTTAATAAGTAGATTACTCACATTTGAATGATATTTTCTGATAAAATAAGTAACTTGCATGTCACCATTGCTTGAGGACGGGTCATATTCAAAGAAATGGTGACTGAGCAGAATTTATCCGTACAAGGTTCATTGTAATATTTAAGAGTATTTGTATTAAACATTATAAACATTGATGTTACACTCAACTACATGCAATATTTATATAGTAAAATGGCTTTATAGAAAGGTTTTACTTTAGGAATTCAGTAGACAAGCAAAAAGAACTTTTATTATTTGAAATATCTATAGTTCCACTTTTTTTCCCATATTTTCTGGCATCTTTTTTTATAGGCCTACTGTATTAATTTTGGAATCATATACTAGGCATATTATTACTGAGGAATATATAACTCTTTCTATAAAGGGAATATGATGCCTTTCTTTGAATCTTTCGTCTTGTATTCTTTTCGTCAACATGTGAAACACTTGTATTTTAAGATAAATATGTTTACCACCAATATTATTTCTTAAATGCAGATAAAGGCTTATTTTTTTCTGCTTTGATTTTTTTTCCAAGAAATAATCTTTACTTTTAATTTTCTTATTTATCTATTAAATATCAGAAACCCTCTGGTTCGGTTGTAGCAACCCACTTGGCGAGAGAGTAAGTTAGAACTAAATCATATATTTTATTTCATCCTTGATATATCTGATCCATTATAAGTCGTGTTAGCAGGTTTTCCGAAACATCAGAGGTGGGTCAGGTGCCATGGAGGAGTGGGCATCACCTGCTGACCAGTCACACCCGCCGTGTGCTCCTTGTCATGATCGGGAATTCACAGAAAAATCTTCGTATATTTACGTTTCCTGGAATAACGTGTCCAGCAGGACTATTGATATATTGTGAAGACGAAAATAAACTCGATGTAGGATTATGTTTCATATGCACAACTCATTATTAAAAACAAAATACTTAATTTAAATAAAATCAGAAAACAAAGATGACTTCAGTACATTATCGTAAGGCGTAATTTTTGAAGTAAAATTTGATTTTACTTCAAAGAGACGGGAATGTCCAGAAACCTTTCAGAAGTATAATATCAGAGCAAGAATAATGGCGATGAGAGTAGTTAAAATAATCATTAAAAACGAATCCAGCGTATTGCAGATTTCTTTCCACTCTAGACTTTTCTTTGAAATTCCAATATTTCTCTGAAGATCAGTACACTCAGCAATGGGGTCCAAGACCTATAAAAATATTGTATCATAAACAAAATGCCAGAATTTTAAACTTATAAAAAGGTAAACGTCGGTTTCTGTAATCCAAAAAATACGCATAAAAGCAACATTTTCGTTATTTTCTTTTGTTCTTTTGGGATTTATTTTTGTGTTTTATTACTATTTTCATTGCCATACTTTTTGAAGATACTTATGCTACAATTTACCAAAAAAATTCATTTTTCGAATTACACGTAAAAATTAAGGACTATAGACTGTCGTTCAGATCATAAGATGAGTGATAATAAAAATAATGTGTAATAATATGCATTAGACTCTCTGATGTTTACCTGATTTAACTTGAATTCACTACACAAAATTTTAGAAATAGAAATTTAAGCATATCAAAACTCTTCCAATTAATTTTAAGATTATTTACCTGTATAAGGAACTTTAGCACCGGGATGTCTAATTCCGGATAATGTGTCATATTTCTCTCTCTTATTTCTTTTATGTTGTCATCGCAGTAGTTTGTGCAGTGAAGATAGTCCAGTTGAGACAATCCAAGAGTTGTTCTAAATAACTTTTCAAAGTCTTCGGATTCTCTTTCCTGTACTTCCAGATCTTTTTTTGTAAAGACACCAAATACTGGGATATCTGAATAAGCAAGGTAATAAAACAAATGTGTAAGTCAATATGTTCATGTACATGTATCATCATTTAACTATTATTTAGGAAACATGAACTAAAAAACATTTATTTTTCTTGTAAATGTTGAAAATCTTGAAAATACAAATTATGGGGAAAAATCAACTCTTGAAAACGCTAGGGGTAGCTCTTTATCAAACCATGAACAGGGACAATACCCCTCGGGAAAGAGTTATCGCACTCACAGCCATTGAATAAATTAGTTATAATTGTTTAATAATGAAGAAACTGAAAGCATTCATTTGGCATACAATATAGTAATGAGTTTGACATAAGCATTTCAGTAGAACATCCTAATATGAATGTATTTTCACAATTCGTTTTATACGCGTATACTGGACTTATAAATTTGATCATTTTTGTTATATCCAACTTTCAAAAACGTGAAGGATTCTGTGAAAAAACCCATAAGGGTTGCTGAGTAATGATGAGCTAAATTCAAAATTTCAGACAATATTTTCAGATCGATCAATTGTTTATGGATTTATACATTTAACCGATCATGAAAAATCGGTTATCTTAATACATGTACTTTACAATATCTTACGCATTATGTTGGGGTTTTTATTGTTGTTTTTTTTTTAAATTCACACCTCTTTTTTTGTAGAGTACTCTTGATACCGCCTGCATAAGTTGTACTGGTAAATTTCGATCTGCAGCTGAAGCAACAAAAATAACTCTGTCGAACTTTTTGCATTCTGGTGTTTCGGGATACATCTTATCCGTAAACCATTTTCCGTGTCGTCTTATGTTAAAATGTAAGAATAATTATTTTTTATAACTTGATTATAATTATTTCAAGATTTTACCGTAAAAAATTCAAAGAAACAAAAAAAAGCACAGATACACAGTAATAACCTGATTTCCCCTGCTACATTAGCAAGATGGACATTGGACGGAATTCTTCCATAAAATAAAAGGTCAAGCAGCTCATATGTCATTTCATCATTTGTATTCTGAAACCCGGCTATTTCAACAAAGTCTGGAAAATCATACTCCCGAAGTGATTTGTCGGCAGAATATAAGTATTTCTCCCTTGATATCCTAATATATTAGAAAAAAACATCCTATAACCCCTTTTCTCAAAATTAATAACTCATCTGTAATGTAGGAATTTATTATTCGTTATCTTCATATGTTTCATAAAAGAAAAGTATTTCCCTTCACGCTTTACCGATTCCCGCTTTGTGTAACTGGTAGTCCCCCAAAATCTGCTGTTCTTCTCCATTTTCGGTAGTTTCCAGTTATGCTAGTTATCATGGTGTTAATGAAGGAGGATTTTCCAGACCCAGGTGTCCCAATAACAGCCACAGTCAATGGTGCACCAGTCTTCTTTCCGATTCGCTCTTTTAACTCTTCCAGTAATTTTTGTTTCTTTTCTTCTGTATTCAAAACGACCTGTCCAATGTAATATGAAAATAATAAATTTACACAAAATTAACATGATTAAAGCAATTCGTGGCATAAAAATAAAAAAGCATTAAAGTTTCCAATGATTTCCTTTGTTACACTCTGACTACACTCTGTAATATAACATGAAATATTTTAAAGTAAAAATAATGTATAAAAAAACTAAAATCTTTTTAACGATTAAAAAACAATGGGCATAAATGACGGTTAATTTATGTTATATACGGTAATCACAGACTAAAAACAAAACTTTATGACAAACATGATTCCAACAGCTTTTCAATCGTAAGTGTCCTTTATTTATTTAGTATTTTTCCACAATCACCATATGGTATTTATGTCTTCAAAATGATTCGATACAGAAGAGCATACTTCGAGTACATTCAGTATGTAGTTAGAGGCATACAACAGACAAATAAATTTATTTTACAGGAATTACAAGAGTCAGCTTTTCCGAATTTCTATGATGCTTATAAACACCATATAAACAAAAACACCTCATTTTTATCCCGTATGTTTTATTCTAACGACGTTATGCCGGTTTACAGGAAGTTGATCCCATCTTTATTGTTTCTATAAGCCACGTTATTGTCCCGTTTACAAATTGCAACTTTTACAAGATGACAAAAAATGGTCTCTATGCGTTAGTTTTTTTTTACCCATATACGGCATTGATGTTTTCAGACTAAGGGAAATTCATAGGTATTTTTTCATGTCTACATTGCGTCATTTGTTTTCTGCATTCACATAAATACAAGAGATATATTCAATACCTTGCATTTCATGTGTATCCTATTATGTACAAGTATGATAGTTATCAAAGAATTAAAAAAAATATACCTAAAAGACTGACACATCTGTTTTATTTTTTTGATATATCTGTAGACCTTTTAGCTCAATTTTCAGATCATGTCAAGGAGCACACGGCGCATTTGACCGGTCGACATGCTTACCCCTCCATGGCGCCTGATCTCAAATGGGATGTTTTCACAAGTTCTTGTTCTTTTGTTTGTATTGTTTTCATGGACGTGAGATTGATTACTGTTCGTTATCTTCATATTCAATTTAAATATTAGTTCATTAACATCTAATGGTGTTATGGGTCAGAATAACCCTAAATGCCAGCAAAGATCAATCACACAGTTTAAACTTAACAATAATTTATTTACAGTAATATACAAATCATTAAGTACAAACTTAGCAAAAATCTAAAAATACATACATCAGAGTGTCCGTTGCTGCACACAATGTCCCAGTGAAATTATATCCCAGTAATACCTCAATGATGCTTATACGACAATTCTTTATGCATCGAATTGACAGGGTATTTATACAGTATTATAAATCTAGAATATTCTAGAAATTGTAAATACATGATATTCCTGGAAAGTTCTAGACATAAACAAAGTTCAAGAATGTTCTAGAAAAAATGACCAAACATATTGACCACTCTGGAATGCTCAAGAAACTTAATGTTACTAATAATATACAAGATGAAACAATACACATCTAACAACACCTCCCCCCTTAAAAAGTTTGAATGTCAATGAAAACTTATATTATTAAAACATAGGTACATTAATACAAAATCTAATTTGTTCACGACACTCTGGACAGGGCATCTGCAATAACATTGTCTTTGCCTTTGATATGCTTAATTGTTATGTTGTATTCTTGTAACAACAAACTCCATCTAGTCAGTCTTTGATTTTTGTTTGACAATTTATGCAAAAATGTCAGGGGGTTGTGATCAGTATACACAAGAATTGGATGCAATGTAACATTCAGATAAACATCAAAATGCTGTAAGGCTAACAACAAAGCAAGGCATTCCTTTTCAATGGTGGAATACTTTTGTTGACATTTTGTAAGTTTCTTTGAAAAATAAGAAACAACTCTATCTACATTATCACTATGTTCTTGAAACAAAGCTGCCCCGATTCCAACATCACTAGCATCAACAGTAAGCTTAAATTGCTTAGAAAAATCTGGAGTTGACAGAACTGGGTTGCTCATAAGGACAGATTTGATTTTATGAAAGGATTTTTCACAGTCCTTTGTCCATTCAAACTTAACCCTCTTCTGCAAAAGATTTGTAAGTGGACTAACTACTGAGGAAAAATTTGGACAAAATTTTCTGTAAAACCCAGCCATGCCCAAAAACCTCATTAACTCTTTCTTGTTTTTAGGAATCGGGAACTTTGCAATAGCTTCCACTTTAGCCATAATGGGTGTAACATAACCTTGACCTACTTTATGACCTAAATACTCTACATAAGCATGACAAAATTCGCTCTTCTCAAGATTTACAGTTAAGTTTGCTTTAGCTAAAATGTCAAATAAAGCACGCATGATTCGGAGATGTTCGTCCCATGTTTTGCTGTATATGACGACATCATCAATGTAGGCCTCGCATCCCTCAAGGTCTTGAAGAAGGGAGTGAATCAAAAGGCATTACTTTATACTGGTAAAGTCCATCTGGTGTAGCAAAAGCAGATATTTCTTTTGCTCTTTCTGTTAACGGTACTTGCCAGTAGCCTTTCAACAGGTCAAATTTACTGACAAATTTCCCATGTTGTCAATGCAGTCATCGATTCTAGGTATTGGATATGAATCAATTTTGGTAACAGAATTCACCTTTCTAAAGTCTGTACATAATCGGTACGAACCGTCCTGTTTTGGTACAAGAATACACGGTGAGCTCCAATCACTTTTACTAGTTTCAACAATGTCATTGTCCAACATGTACTGCACTTCCCTTCTTAGGTACTGCAATTTTATTGGATTCAGACGGTACGGATGTTGTTTGATAGGCAGAACGTCACTCACTATGACATCATGACAAGCTGCATTAGTTTTCTTTGGAACATCCGAGAAGATTTGATGATACTCATTCATCAAGTTTTTAACTTGTTCTTTTTGGTGAATGTTCAAATGTCCAAGTTTGGATCAAAATCAACCAAAATTTCTGTGTTTTTCAAGCGGACACTCTGATTACAATCTTTCTCATTCATTTCTTTACTCGTATCACTTTCAATACAATTTTGAACAGTCTTAGCATTGGCTAAAGTGGAAACTGGTTTTACAGAATTTCGGTCACACCTTTCAAAATACTCTTTTAACATGTTAATGTGACAAACCCGTTTCTCTTTACGTCGACCTGGTGTCTTAACTACATAGTTTACATCACTGATCTTGCTTTCAATTTCATAAGGGCCATAAAATCTGGCCTGTAAAGGATGACCAGGAATAGGTAAAAATACAAGAACCTTATCACCTGGCTTAAACACCCTATTTCTGGCATCTTTGTCATACCACATTTTCATTTTCATCTGAGAACTCTTCAAATTTTCTTGTGCTAATTTACAAGCATTGTAAAGTTTTTCTTTGAAATCAGACACATAATCTAAAAGATTAAGATCACTAGTCTCAGTCAGCCACTTTTCCTTCAACAATTTCAAAGGACCTCTAACTGTATGACCGAACACCAATTCAAAAGGACTGAACCCAAGAGACTCCTGGACTGCTTCTCGTGCAGCAAATAGTACAAGATGAACCCCTTCATCCCAGTCTTTCTCATACTGGTAACAATAGGTCTTCAGCATTGTTTTTAGGGTTTGATGAAAACGTTCTAGCGCTCCCTGGGACTCAGGATGATAAGCAGTTGATCGATACTGCCTAATACCCAACTCATGCATGACTTGCTGGAACAACCCCGACATAAAATTTGAGCCTTGATCCGACTGAATTGCCTTGGGTGCTCCTACAAAACTGAAGAACTTGGTTAGGGCCTTAACTATGCTCTTTGCCTTTATATTCCTAAGAGGTATGGCTTCAGGAAACCGAGTGGATGTACACATAATGGTAAGTAAATACTGGTTTCCAGATCTGGTCCTAGGCAAAGGTCCTACACAATCCACCAACACTCGACTAAACGGTTCTTCAAAAGCTGGAATTGGTTGGAGAGGGGCGGATGGTATCTTCTGATTCGGTTTACCTACCATCTGACAGACATGAAACGACTTACAAAACTCAGAAACATCCTTCCTTAGCTTAGGCCAATAAAAATGACTCAAAATCCTGTTATAAGTCTTATTGATACCTAAATGACCAGCCATAGGTGTATCGTGAGCTAAACTCATGACATCTCGACGATAAGCAGCTGGGACCACTATCTGGTGAACAACACGCCACACTTCATCTGGAGAAGCGTCAGGTGGTCGCCATTTTCGCATAAGGATGCCATCTTTCATATAGAAGCATTCTCCAACTTTAGTAGCCTCTTCTGGTGGAAGTGCCCTCTTACTAAGTTGAATGATATCTGGGTCTTTATGTTGTTCAGAGAGTAAACGTTCTCGGCTGAGGATGTCCTTGCCTTGGCTAACTAGTGGATGCAACTCATCATCCTCACCACCAAATTTTGGTAAAAGTTCTTTCTTCTCTTTCTTCTTCATATTGTGTGGTTCCATGCTTGTTTGAGTGCCATCAAGGTCAGATAAGAAAGTGTCATTCAAATCAATATCAACAGAGGAATTCGTCTCGTCAAAGGCTTGAGTATGGTCTGCCTCCATTTCTCGTCTTCTGGCCATCGCTCTAGTAACAGCACAGGCTGGATAAATGTCATCATTTTCATCATCGCACATGACATTGGAAGTGATTTTCTCACAAACTATAGGATCAGGTATAACCTTCCCACCAGCTAAATCGTTGCCTAACAACAAAGAAATGCCTGGAACGGGAAGAGTAGGTCGAACACCTACGATAACAGGTCCAGTAACTAAATCTGACTTCAAACTAATTCTGTGCAGGGGAACATCAATGACGCCTAGCTCCACACCCTGTAATAAAACTGACCCACCAGTAGAAGTCTGCTCAGACAAAGGAAGCACGCCCTCTAACAATAACGTCTGTGCAGCACCAGTATCTCTCAAAATCTGAACAGGTTTTATTTCGCTAGAGTCACCGAGTGAAACAAATCCCTGAGACATAAAGGGCTTATAATCCTCCATAGAATCAATAGAACTGGACTGTGAACCCTGGATATCAGGAGTGTCAGAACAAATCGAAACTAAGGCTTCTCTATCACCTCTAACTGCCGTACAAGCGTGTGGTTGAGCTTTATCAAAATCATTTTTTCTCTTAAGTTTAAAGCATTCACTGATCAGATGACCCTTTTTTTTTACAATGACTACAAGTAGGAAGCGACCCTAGACGATCCTTCAACACGTCCTGGACCGGTTTTAGAACCACCTTGGGATGAAGACTGGAGATTTGTGGAAGACTGAGACCCTGAACCACTCTTTTTATATGTGTCTGAATTGGTAGAATTACTGCTAGTCTGAGATCTTGATACAAAATTCTTTTTATGAGACAGAGCATAAGTATCAGACATGACTGCTGCCTCTTCAAGAGTTTTCACATTCTTATCTTCTAAATGTGTTTTCAAATCTTGAGAAACACATTCTTTTAACTCTTCTACCAGGTTGACTTGGCGCATATTAGCAAAAGTTTTATCAAGTTTTTTAGATCTAAACCAGTGATAGAATAAATCGTTCTCTCGTGAAAATTCAACAAATGTTTGGTTATCAAACTTCCTATACTTTCTGAATTTTTGTCTATATGCTTCAGGTACTAATTCATATGCTTTTAATATTGCTGCTTTGACCTTCTCATAGTCTGAACTTTCAGCTACCCCTAGTGCAGAGTATACCTCTGCTGCTTTGCCAACCAGTACACTTTGTAACATTGTTGACCAAACATTTTGTGGCCATTTAAGATTTTCTGCGACTTTTTCGAATTGGAGAAAATACTTGTCTACAGATTTTTCTTGAAATTTTGGAACTAATCTAATATTTTTTGCTGCGTCAAATTCATTCTTGACAAATGACGGTTCTGGTTGGTGCTGTAATCTTAATTTCTCTAACTCAAAGTGCTCTTGTCTTTCTAATTTGTCTAATTCAAATTTTCGTTCTCGCTCTCGTTCTTCTCTTTCTCGGTCTCTTTCTCGCTCTTCTCTTTCTAATTTTTCTCTTTCAAATCGCATTTTCTCTAACTCTAGTTGAAACTGATAGTCTGCCATTTTATAAGAGCCTAACTCTGATCTTACTGTATATTCTGAAAGATCGTATTTTTCAAAAATGTTTTCTTCTACTAGTTTGTTTGCAACCTTAATTCTAATGTCTTGCTTTCTCTGAGAGGATTTAACATCTAACCCAAAATGCAAACAAGTGCAACAAAACTAATGCGATCAAGTCATCCTTTTTTAACGTATCAAAAACCTGAACACTTGGTGAACTAAGAAAGTCTGTGACCGAAAACACCATGTTGATTTCTGCTGGCTTATAATCAAATTTAACGGTTCAATAAACAAAATTCTGACAATAAACTGCAAAAGTGCAAGAAATTCTTTATCCCGGACGAGCCCCCAATTCTGTTATGGGTCAGAATAACCCTAAATGCCAGCAAAGATCAATCACACAGTTTAAACTTAACAATAATTTATTTACAGTAATATACAAATCATTAAGTACAAACTTAGCAAAAATCTAAAAATACATACATCAGAGTGTCCGTTGCTGCACACAATGTCCCAGTGAAATTATATCCCAGTAATACCTCAATGATGCTTATACGACAATTCTTTATGCATCGAATTGACAGGGTATTTATACAGTATTATAAATCTAGAATATTCTAGAAATTGTAAATACATGATATTCCTGGAAAGTTCTAGACATAAACAAAGTTCAAGAATGTTCTAGAAAAAATGACCAAACATATTGACCACTCTGGAATGCTCAAGAAACTTAATGTTACTAATAATATACAAGATGAAACAATACACATCTCACAACAATGGTCTTTCAAAGAAATTTGGTAACCCTATAATCTTCAGTGATTTAAATTATTGTCTCATTCCAAATTCGAGTACCCAAACTGATGCATTAAGCTATCTTAATAATAATAATCTTAATAATAGTTGTTTCTGAGGTATTACCAGAGGGCTTCTGCGGAAGTTTTGCCTCACTGTTTTATTGTACATTACTGAATAAACGATTTGAAAGGGGGAAAAGGCTATCTTTGACAAAAATGAATTTACTTACTCCCTTATAGAAATAGCATGTAGTTAATTCTTCCCATGTTGGCCTTTTGGAATCAGTAAATACTTCTTTTTCGTTTTCATCACTTTTGGCTATGGAAGAAATAAATTATAAATGTAGTGGGTTTTTTTTATTAAAAAATAGATTCTGTTTCCAGAGAAAATTAAAAACAGGTTGGTTAAGAGAGGAGCGCAATTGGCGCTCATTACGTTTTTTGAGTCACGTTTTGTCCGCCATCACATTATAGCTTAAAAGCCTACATAGATGTTGTGAATGGGGAACTATGGCATCCTTTAATTACTTAGATTTGGCAAAACTTTTTCAAAAATACATTCATACATGTATCAAAATTTTGCAAACACAATCATTTATTTCATACTTATTCAGCGTTAAAAATTGCAAAGTCAGATCGAAAGCAGGTCAAAATTCTAGTAATTTAGAATCACAACTACATATGATGTCCATTGTCATATCATATGTAAAATGGTGCACACAACAAACAAGAGGCCCAGGGGCCACATCGCTCACCCGAGCAATTGGTGAGGAAAAAGCACAGATCAGATCAGAACTGAAAGTTTTATGAGGGCGAGGGGGGGGAGGGGGCTTGAATTTTAACCCCCTAGGGGGTCATGATTTAAACAAACTAGAATCTACACTACCTGAAGATGATTCCCCATAAATATCACTAAGCATGGCTTTGAAGTTTTTGAAAAGAAGATTTTAAAAGGTGTTTCCCTATATTCCTTTGTAAAATTTTTATCGGCCATTTTGGCCCAACCGTCATGATTTGAAGAAACTTGAATCTATACTACCTGAGAATGATTCCACATAAGTTTCATCTTTCCTGGCCCAGTGGTTCTTGAGAAGAAGATTTTTAAAGATTTTTCCTATATATTCCTATGTTAAACTTTGATTGGCCATTGTGGCCCCGCCCTATCCCCCTGGGGTCATGATTTGAACAAATTTGAATCTACACTACATGAGGATGATTCCACATGAGTTTCATCTTTCCTTTCCCAGTCTTGAGAAGAAGATTTTTAAAGATGTTTCTTATATATTCCTATGTTAAACTTTGATCGGGTCATTTTAGCCCCACCCCTCCCCCGTGCTCATGATTTGAACAAACTTTAATCTACACTACCTGAGGATGATTCCACATGAGTTTCATCTTTCCTGGCCCAGTGGTTCTTGAGAAGAAGATTTTTAAAGATTTTTCCTATATATTCCTTAAAGCAATATGAGGAGTTTGACATCAGAAAATTCATTGCAAATTTG
>NW_026936511.1:0-7220 GCF_032062105.1 Saccostrea cuccullata
AGCTAAAATGTTTCTAATTTATAAATAGTATAATTTAAATACCATAAAAGTAATTTTTTTTATTATGTCCCCATAATAGATGATTCGGGGTATATACTTTTTGCCTTATCCGTCCGTCTGTATGTGTGGCGGTCTGTCTGTCTTTCGGTTGTCCAAATATCTATTGGCAATTTGTTTGTCTGCAAAAACTTTTAACTTGTCCATAACTTCTGAGTAGGTGGAGCTATAACTATATTTTTCGAATCTTTCTGTTATTTCCTAATCTGCTTCATATGCACAAAAAATAGGTATGCTAATAACGGGTTACAATGGTACCCATGGACACTCTCCGGTTTTCTAATTCAAAATTCTTCTCGTTGGTTCTGGGAAAGTATACCCAGTGATGGACTGTTTATATGGTAGACAAAATAATATAATCAGGTAAATTTAAATGCTTGTATACAAGCTGCTGACCCCCATTATTATTTTTAAATCAATGACCTGATATTCTTGATGGGTTTTTAAACATCACTTCTTCTACTAAAGGTCACACCTAAAAAAAAACAACCCTAAAAGAACTTTGCAGATTTTATTGAATATCAATATTTGATTCTAGAAGTATATTCTATGTATGAACACACTTCCAGTTGGCTTTATTAACATCTCTTCACCAAATCCCACATTTTGTTTGCTGCTGTCTGACAGTTGGCTCCGATCAGTTTGTATGGTTTGGAGATCAGAGCATTCTGCATGAACATGTTCACGGTATAACTACATCTACTGAGAGACTTGGACTTCAGTTGACTCCATCTGTATAAAACGTACAATTAACTTTAATAATTAACTCCCAAGCAACAGGTCCGCCAAGAAAGGATCAGATACTTGTTCTTTGCTTCTCAAGCAAATCTTTTACCAATTTGCCGCGCGGCTCTATATTTTTAAAAAACGTTAAGAAAATCTTAGAAATTACGAGAGAAAGACTATCCAAGAATGTTCGAAAAATGTCTCCCATGCCTCCTAAGCATGGAAATCTTCAGAATCTCTACTGAAAAATGATCATTATCTATTTGATAAAGATGGGTGGAAAAGGACAACAAGAATACAATTTAGGTTTTAGAAATAATACATCCATTCATTTTATTTGCTCTCATGTTAACAAAATCCTTTCAAACATCTTGGTGCCCTTAAAATTTGCATTGAACTGTACCGCTTTATTTGACACATTATGTTGCAAAAATGTTACGAGTCTTTAAAATGCATTGCAAATAATTAAAATTTGAAAAACTTACTGTCTCGACATATATCCAGCATCTGTGATCACTGTGTCTGACGAATCGCCATAATCCGACCCCTTGTGGATTAACCACCGATCCCCGTTCTCGACAGTAACGACAACTCCAGCATGGCGCAAGTAATAGTCAAAGCTTCTCTTCCCTCGCCACCAACCACCGCCTCCGCTAGAGGGTCCCGAGCTTCCGGAACTTCCCGATCCACTCAAGGGTCTAAATTAAAAATATATATATTATTATATGGAAGTGGGATATGACAAATGGTTATCTTTCCAAATAAGTTCAGCTACTCTAATTTCATTGACAACGCTGCAATTACATTAATGAACTTATAAAGTACTTCCCACCAATAAAACAGCAATTGCAAGCTTTTGTCAAAACTTGCCAGTTTGCCAACATGTTTTGTGTGGATTAACACTTGCTATTCTATATTTTATAGGTACATTTTCCTCTGAGATGAACAGTTTTACCATGAAATGAAAACTGTGACATTGATAAAGTCTTCAAACGTTATTTTTTTTATTTCATTATAGTAAAATCTTTTAAATACCAGTTGCAATTGAGGATTTGATTTTAATAAATAGTACATAATTAATGATTGACGTTAAAGGCCAAATAGATAAATTTAAACATTTCACAACTAACACTTTGAAGAAACAAGTTAAAATTTTTTACCTTATCCAGTACTCTGCCCTTGTGACTCTAGAGTTGTAGAGCCTCCTTAAGCAGGGTTGAGTTTTGCATTCTTTGCAGGAGGCTTGTAGAACAAACAATAGAGACAGGGCAAAAATGTGGATTATTGCCATTCTGTTTCAAACAGTTGGAAAATGTTCAGATTTATTCAACTTCTGTGTGAGGCTACAAAGTTACTTCTTTCAGATTTGCTTTAACTAAATTAAACTTTGGAAGCATTCTTTATATAACAACAGTTCAATTGTATTTAAGCATTTAAAATTGCAACAGGTGAACAGGAAACAATACATCATGGAGAAAACTGACTCAAAATTATATTGTTTGATAGATAATTTTACACATTTTTTATTATATTTTTTATCTGTGCGTGTTTTGGTTAAAAAAATTCTCCAATGCTTGTCACGTAGGCATATTTCATAAAGCGACATAGCTAGACTTCATCCGTTAATATAAAATCCATCCACAGCATCTTTTTTTGTATTATATCCGAACCATTGTCAGAATTAATGTTCTATAATTAAAGAATAGAATTAATGTTGACCTGTTAAAGTTCTTAAAGACGCAATGTTTAGCAATAATGAACCCAGTTCTGTCAAAGACACAAGGTTTAGAAATTTTAATGAAAGATTACTACTGGAATACATTGGTAAAAAAAAAAGGTTATCAGATTTAGAAGAACGATTGTAAAAATTTGAATGAATTTAAATCGTGATAGCGAAGATTTTTGCACCAACTTACAAAAGGCTGTCATTACTGTTCATTAGCATATAATTTAAACTTATACTTATTTGTATTTTAATTTAAAAAAAAAATTAGCAATACACTTTCTTTTTTAAATAAGAAAAAGTGGTTATCAACCCCTACATCCCGAATCATTCAGCTATTTATGATGAAATACCTTTCATAGAGAGTTTTCAATGTGATATTTCTTGATTGAAAAGGAGTTTACATACAAGTATGCTAGAAATTGTTTTTTAAAAAAATTGAAAAACAAGATATTTAACTATATAAGGACTGTAATGGTAAATCTATCATCAAAGCTTAATGATGAAAGTGATGATTTTAGCTTCCCTTATATAAGCAGCATTATACCCTTTACAATTGTAAATGAAGTTTATTTTTCCAAGTTCATTAGGATACGCAAGAGCATGATGTACCTATGAACAATATCAAAAATAAGGTTATTTATTGACAAAGAAGTTACTGAGACTAAAAAGTAACAAGTCTCGCTTTAAGGTTTTCATTTTGCAATACTATTTGGTCGATACAATGATACTGTGAGCAAATAACATTTATCATTTTGTCAAATGCCGGCTCCCATTTTTCATACTAATTATTTGACCATCATTTACACACGGGGATGGCGACGGATTTCTTGTCAACTTCTGATCATGCCAAGAAGCACAGAGAAGGTGTGACCGATCGGCAGTTGGGGATGATTGCCCCTGATCCCACCTTATGCTTAAGAGGTCAATGTTTGCTCTGCTCCTAATTTCGTATTGTTTGCCTTTTGAGCTTTAATACCCTTTGTTATCACCATATGTTTTATTGTCCAGCTGTGTTATTATTTTATGTATATCTCCGAAGAGAATGAATCTAAAAATTCAGAAAACGACTCAGTTATTATTTGTATGGAGATTTTAGAGCTTTCAGCGATGCCGTGATTGAATCATTGGTTAGCCCATCCTTGAAATCCTTGGCACAAGCTGTTGTGAAATTAAAACGTAACTACATATATAGCTTTTAGCATTATTGTGATGGAGCAAACTGTTAGTCAACATTGTCACATATTATATCACCTCAAATTATTTATAAAGGATAAAAAAAAATAGAGGAAACTGTAGGTAAATAGGGTACATAAAGAAAAAGAAAAAGTCAAGCCACATTACAGTATGTGTAAGATAAAATACATTCTTAAACACAACCACATGAGGATTAATTAAAACAAAAAATATTAATCATGTTTGTATTTTTCATCGTTTCTATTTTACATTCAATTATCATTCACTTCAAAAATCTAACCAAACAAAAGTGTAGAAAAAGAAAGACTAACTATGTTAAAAGCTACAAATAAAGTATAGGCAATTATATCTCAAGATCACCTTAATGTATATACTATAGTAAGTAATTTTGTAAACAAACTTTTGTACTCTGAATTTTTTCTTTCAAACAAAAGCTATATACATGAGATCTTTTGGCATTTAAATAACGAAGAATAAAAGATTATTGTTCACAAATCTTATGAGTTAACACTTCAGCCCTGAACCGAGAGCATTATCTTCAAAGTACAAAATTGTTAAGTTCAAGCAATCACAATCACGGTATCTGACTTTGAGGCTCATAACAAATAATTAAGTATACAATGTGAATATCTCGGTCATTTCACTAAGATAAATAAAACTCAATCAACAAACATTTTGCAGAAGAACTGTTGATAAAATAAGTAAAAACCAAAAAAAAAAAAAATAAAAAGATGTTAAGTGTACACGATTATTTAATAAAACAATAAAAGGCATTTCTTGCATTAGAAAATCCTCCATGTTCATATATTAAGATTAAATTGTAAAATATTTTCAAGGTTAGAAAGCACATGTATATTGAATAAAAGAGACAAAATGATTAGTTTAAAAAATAGACATGATAGTATAGTTGCACAGTTCTGTCTTCGTATTTATAATTTTTTCAATAACAGGGCTACATAAGTTACAAACAGTACAGCCATTGGCTCGAGTTGTAGACCTGCGGCACTATTGGCAGGGCATCCTGTTTCTTCTTCTATAGGAGTCGTAAACTTCCAGTTACCACATTTAGGAAAATTATACGGTGGTTTTGGCATCTGATTTATCTCTCCAACTTGTAGAATTACACCCATTCCTATCTCGGAGTGGAAATCAACATGGCAATGAAAGAACCAGAAACCTTAGGGAAAATAGGACAACAAGATAAAACCAACAAGATGGCATGTGCATTTGTTATACATGTACATGATTAATTAATACCCTACATATCTTGAAAACATTAAAAATTAATTGACCTATCCTACCTGGATTAGTGGCATGTATACGGAGAATGGTGTATCCACCATTGGCTACAGTAACTGTGTCCTTTTTAACCGACATGTTTAGATTTCTGGGGATGTTTCCCGCTTCATTCAGTCTTTTCACCTCCTGGAGAGTAGTGAATCGGTTAAGCTGCATATAAATGTAACAACATCAGGTATCTATTGGCCATAATGCTCACATTTACATGGTAAATGATTGTCTTAAAGATGGTTAATTTAAGCTGTAGTACAAATATAGTACATATACCTTTGCATTAACTAAAAATGCTATGGTTACTTTGACCAAAATATTAGCCCAGAGGAGACTTTAATTGAAACATGCAGGTGCTTTGCAATTTCAAGATATAAGATGCAATGAAGAAAAAAAATACAGTGATGGGTTTCAAGAATTTTAAAGACTACTTTGATTTTAGATCCGAGCATCAAAATGAAATATATTATAAGCTTCGCCTAATTTGATTTAAGGTAGTCCACGAATCAAAATATTTCTTTATTACATTTACACATGTACCAACAAAAAATGCTCAAGCATGTTTTAAAAGTTCACGAAATACAATTGCAATATATGTGCCCTGCTGGGAATGACTAAACTGGAATAGGAAATACTATCAAATATTAAATCAAATATAATACTAGTACTTAAAATTGTTGTATTTCAATAATGCAAAAGCTTTACAACTTCTTAAAACAAGGAAATCAAATGACAAACAAGTTAATGAAAAATGAATATTAACATTCTCTTTCAAAGTCATCATTTAAAGTCGTTTGGTCAAAACAAGACCATTGTCAGCCAATACAATTTATCATTATATATCCTTCAGAATTATACAGTCAATCTGATTGGTTTAGGGCAGGTCACGTGCAGGGAGACAACTCGTGATGTCTCCCTCACGCGCAGGGTGACAACTGTTATCTTCCTTCAGATGACAAACGAATAGCGTAAGCGAGCATGCAGGGTTACACTTGTGTTGTCGCCATTTGAATGAAACTTCAGTGATTCAAGCGAGATAACTCCTATTCATAAGTACAATTGCTAATTATATTAGATCGGTAAACAATAAATTCTAACGATGACGTCAAAGTTGTCTGCTGACATATTTTGGAAGTATGGAATCGGAGCATAGTAGAAGAAAACAAGAGGGTTTTATTACTATTTTCAACTCTATCTTATTGAAAATTATATATTCTTCAGGATATTAAAACTATTATGGACTATTTAGAACGAAGAGGCATCACCAATTATCAGGTCTGAGCAAGCGCCCTCGGATGACAACCCTACTCAGACCTGAAAATTGGTGATGTCTCCCTTGTATTATATGTTATCTGATTTTTCCGTTTTTCTCGATTATTACACAACATTTGTTAACAGTCAGCCGGGGAGACTCCCTCCTACATGGTACCTGATCCATCTTCGATGTTTTTAGGTCCGTATTTTCTCTCCGTCTGATTTTTATTTTGTTTGATTGGATTTTTTTTTTTGCTTAAATACTATACATTTATTGACTAAGTTCGGGGACAACATTCGTTTTGTCGGACCCAAGAACCAAACTGTCTGCCTGAGGCCGTTAGGCCTCAGGCAGACAGTTTGGTTCGAGGGTCCTACGAAACGCATTTTGCCCGAGAACTCTGTCAATAAATGTTTTGTTATACCTTTCATTTTAATTTATATTTTTTGATATACATGTATTTTGTACTATATTCCGTAATGTAACATTAGATCTGTCACTATTTTAAAACACCAAAGAATGAAAATGAGATTAAGCTCCGCCAATTCTGTGACGTAAACGGTCCAACATCTATCCGAGCGATCCAACATCTCACTCAGCGGTCTAACATCGATTTTTTTATGCCCGCTCAGCAAAACATTAAAAATGTTAGACTCCTTTCTGTATAGATCTGTATTGAAACACATTTTTAAACGATAACAATATTCGTTATCTCCATGTTTCCTAAAGATTAAATAATTTATTACAGGCTGTCAATTTTTAGATAGAAAGAGATCTATAGATCTTTGTTATTCAGTTTTACAAGTGATCATAACTCTATACTTTACAGTGCATTGGAAATTTCCACATCCTGATACAAAATGCAAAAAAATACCTATATTAAAAGAACATATATGCTTAAAGAATTTGGATTGAAATGTAGATTTAGTCTTTGATTAAGTTTCTGTTACCTTGCTCATCCCGACGACTCTG
>NW_026936512.1:0-7170 GCF_032062105.1 Saccostrea cuccullata
GACAGGAAGGAACCAGAATAAGGAATCCACTGCAATAAATTTCTCCATGAGAGCGTCCAAACCCGCACGCCCTGAAGACGAAGGGTTTTAAGGATAAACAGAAAGTCATTTTTTCCCCAATAATAATATTCGCTAGATCTTTTGTCTTTTGACTTGTTTCATTTTCCAAAATTGAAAAAAAAACACATTTCAGAAAGGAGAAACGAGTCCAGAAAATCATAAGATCTATCATTTTTCAGCATACTAAGGGTCATACCCAAAAGTGAGTTCTAAAAACAATCAGAAATTCGATAAAAAAAAATTACGGACATGTGCTTTAATTAAAAGAGAATATTAAGTTAATTTATTAAGATGAAATCATTGAAAAGCGTCTTTTTCTTCTTTCCAAGCATCGAGGACATAATTTATTGAACAGCCCTCGTTCTCATTTTGAAGGCAACAATGCCTTGTTTTTAACTCAAAATTGCAATAAAAAAATTAATTAACAGTGCAGAATTTATACATTTTTTCAACAAATGGTTGTGGTGAGACCGTAAATGCATACTTTGCATTTTTTGTGGATTTTTCAAGGCTCTGCTGAATTGTTTAGCTACACAGTTCTAAGAAGCATACCAAAAGCATTTTTTCTGCAAAAGTATATATAATATACACAAAATATACGCTCAATCATGCATATTTATTGTATCTCTATCATAAAGACTTAAAATTTGATGCAATGATGATGTATTTTAACCAATTGAAAAAATGTTTGAATTTTGTTCTGATTGCACTTAAGGTTGTCGGACATCCAACTTAAAAAAAATCTGTAAACCATTCCAATCCGTAAGCAGTTTATAAATTTCTATAAATCACTGACGCATGAAAACTTCTAGAAAATGGATATAACTATCCATATATCTTTGATTATTACTTTAGAGTTTATCCCTTTAATGCAAAATGCCTCAGTCTATCAAGAACTTTTGTTTTATAATGAATAAATATCAAGAAATGTATTTTTTTTTCTTCATTTTTTGGGGTATGAATTCCATGTATAAAAGCAATGAATTAGAGAAAAAAAAATACTTTTACAAATACTAACCTCGTTGCTTGTGGTATGTTCACTTTCATTCAGCCAACCCTCGAAAGTAGTAGACGCCATACTAACCAGAACAAAGATACATGTTAAAGAAATTCTGTTTACCATGGCAACAGTTAACATCAAAATGCAAAAAAATACCGACAGTACGTTTTGCTTTCATGGGACGAAAACTTCAAATTGACCGTCTACTTGATATAGGTCCTTTTTAAATACGGAGCCGATGCTGTGCACTGTGTCATAAAAAACTGCCGTTTTATTTCCATAGCAACATCTATATGCAATGCCCCTTGAAAAAAAGTGATCTGTAATAAAATATCTTTGTTGTACAAGTAATTATTAGAGTTAATATGAATCAAACATTTAGAATTTCAAATAACATTGTTCAAAATTTGTCTAATAATGTTCAATATTAGATGACTTTCACATTTACAAAAGTTGTTCCCATTGCAGGGTTAATCCGAGGTCAAACGGCCTAAGGCACTGTTTTCCCTCTATAACCTTATTAACTTCATGGATCAGTATCTTAAAAATAAAGTTTGTATGAATATCTTCATTACGTTTTGCAAGTTGCCCCAAACTTTAGCAGTACAAGTACAGATCGAAATTGTCTGATAACGTTTGAAGATTAAAATTATTTATATCAAAGGATAAAGTGGGTAAAATCATTTTTTTAGAGAAGTGGACATGCTTTCGCCTACATCACTTCCCTTTGCAGGAAGTCATGTTGTAATTTTGGATAACGTTTAAGGTACTCCGATCCTCAGGTTCTGAAAATCAAGCATTTACTAATTGAAAATGCTCACAAAAATGTCTCTGAATTTTCAAAGTAACGTATTTTTACCCATAATAATTCTTCAAACTTCATACATATACGTAATGTACTTTATTTCTAATATTTAAAGTGTATAAAGATTCTCCTGTCATTGCAAAGCTCCATAAATCACTTTTTATTTCATATCATGTTAATAAGCAATGGTATCTATGGTTAGATTAAAATGAACATCAATTTATTGATACATAATGTATATGTAATTTTAAAATACTTTTACGGAGTAAAAATTTCGACTGAAATTCAAAGAACCTTGCAACACATTGAGAGGTATATAATAAAAATTGTTGCATGGAAAGATTTAATTTTCAAGCTTTATATTGTGACTTTTGAATTAAATTATAAATTATAGAGTTGTCCTTTCTGGTAGAGGATCGGAGTCCCTTAATTGAAAAACCGGAGACGGCCAACACCTCAACTAACATTTCGTCTGAAATATATCTGATTTTTCGCTGCGTAAAAACGTAATATAAATCAAAAGAAATTGCTTTTGTCGCACTGATTAAATAGGAAATATCTTTACCCTTTATAAATTAAGACTTTTCTTAGCTATCAAATTAAAACTTTTTCTCTTTATATTTATAAGCATTTTTTGGAGAAAAAAAATTAAAATATAAAATTAAAGAAAATAATTTGTTTCTCAGTGGTCTTTATTGTTTGAAACCATCGTAAAATTCAATTATCCAGGACATGAAAATGATAACAGGCATACTATTTCGTTCATTTTGTTGCCCGCTTAAATTGCACATCGTTCGTGAGAGAGGTTACAGATCGATATTTAACAACTTATTACATTGTAATATCAAGTTCTGGTTCAATAAACATTTCTAATCATTACATGATATTAAGTCTGAAATACATAAAGTACATTTAGTACATTAAGTGTATTTGCTATTTGTGTACTAATTTTCCTCATCTAAGGAATGACATATTTATTATATACCTAATGTGTATCACTCAATTTTACTGTTGAATTTATGCTATCACGTGACGTCGTGATCCGATTTTCCGGATCACCAACATGTTGTTTTCTGAATCCATATCACCACTCTCTGAATCTGATGACGTAGTACGCAGAAATATGACGTTATTTTTCTTGCGCGTTAAAAAATCCCTTGTTATTATGCTTTGTTTTATGGATAAATGTTATGCAATTGATCTCTAAAGTTTTCTATTGCTATATTTTGCTAGTTATGAAGGGGTATATAATAAATTTATCATTATAACAGTAACTTGATCCGAAGAGCCGTACCACGTCTCGTTGACAGGCGCGGATCATCAGATCAAACTCGACGCTTCGCGTCTCGTTAGATCTGATGATCCGCGCCTGTCAACTCGACGTGATACGACCCTTCGGATCAAGTTACTGTTATAATAATATATATATATATATATCTAACGCAGGTATTTTCTTGTAAAGTAAATTTACGCTGATATTGTGGATTAACGTTTTAAATTTAGAAACCCTTTTTCAAAATTATTTTGGCGCAAAAAATAACACGTTTTACACCTCCCGATTGTACCCCTTCTATTCTTTTAAACTTTTAAAAAACAGTTGATTGACAGGACAGCTAATTGTGAAAACTGATTATCTGAATTTGCTTGTTTTGAAAACAATTATCTGACCACGCATCAAACGCTTTCTTGTACCGTGTGAATATATAGTCATTTTGTATACACTCTGACACACACACACAAAATAATGATGATGATGACAATTTGTATAATAATGATAATAATAAAAAAGATCCCTCTGCTGAATTAACATGTTATAAGGGTCTGACAGAACTAAGGTGGACAAGTCACTGACATACGATGCTGGAATCGAAATGAAAATGTCCTTTATCGTTGTTAGCAATGAGGAATATGTCCATATCCGCCCAACGATGAGCAATCAGTGGCGGATCCAGAGGGGGGGTTACGGGGGTTGCAACCCCCCCTTTGGATTTGCAAAAAAGAAAGAGAAATAAGAAAGTTCCAATTTTTTGTTGTGTTTTTACTACAGAAGATGTAAGGTGAAAGGCTAATGTACTATATAAAGAAATTCGGTTGTAAAAACAAAATAAAACCCCATCCCTTTACAAAATACGATTTTCAGGTTCGGAGATTTATTTTCCTTTGTTTTTCAAAAACTTTCTGGTAATGTATACAAGTACTTTTTCCGAGATTGATCAACGTCCCACTTTCAAAAACCATACTCCACCCTGTGTCGATATTTTATTGAGTTATTTAACTATATGTATGTGTACAACGTACGTTTTAACTGTTTTCGCCTTCAACCCCCCCCCCCTTTTGAAAAAAAACCTCAACCCCCCCTTTGAAAACTTTCTGGATCCGCGCCTGAGCAATTCTGTTCACACGATGAAAAAGAAAGGAATCGAATTGCCCAAACTCAGTCCTGCTTGGGCAAGGAACTCTCATAATAGTAGTTGTTCTTCTTTTACATACCTTTGCAATGAATTGATAACTTCGTTCATTATTGTCTACAAATTCCCAGCTTTTGTCGTTTTCTTCCAAACATTCATCAAAGTTCAATATGTTGATGTTCAGGGCACATTTGTAGAACGTTATCATGTCTGACTCCTCTGTGGTGTCAGTTGCCGAGTTTTGTTGCTGATTGGTGTCAGTGTCAATGTATGTTGTTTGAAAGGTGAGCAAGCCTATTGTCACAGTTGAAAATCTGAGACAGCTTTGAAGCGTTGACACAACACCATGTGAACACACCAATATTACTCTGAAATCAACAAAATAGAATGAAAATTGTGAAGAAAATAAACAGTGCTCAATCTAATAAACCTTTCAAACAATACAAATTGTGAACAGTTTAAAAAACGCAAGAACACCAGACGTGGGATCAGGTGGCTGACAGGAGTAAGCTACTCAGCATCTTCTCCAAATAGTCGCACCGTGATACACAGTCCATTCTTCTCTAAATTATTCTAACCTGATTTTATGAAATTGTTTTTCATAACAAACTTTTAAATTTTTTTTGAAACGAACTTATTCAAAGAGAGAGAGAGAGAGAGAGAGAGAGAGAGAGAGAGAGAGAGAGAGAGAGAGAGAGAGATATAGAATTCTGCCTACATTACACACATATATATACAAACAGCCTGTGAATTGATCAGCAAAATATACGGAATACATTTAAAAGCAATTTCATCAAAAATGATAGTATTAAATTAAATTAAACTCACTACATAATTATGTTTCCATCACAGATGACTTCTCAACCCACTCTCGCAAGCAATGACGGCTAATCCATCCTAACCTGCAATTTAACCTTTTTCGGCATTGCATCACTAAATAAAAAAAATTAACGCAGGACGTGTTCAGGCAACACAAATTTTCAAATGTCACCCAGTTACAAATTTTGAATGACAAATCCATTAAAGTTAATTTACGTATAGAGTCATTTTTGTGGATTATTTCATTTTTCAGTTGTGGCCGATGCGGCAAAACATTGGACTATAAAGCGCATAAAACCATCGAATTATCATTTCATATTATTCAATATTATACTTTCATGTAAATTACTGGAATCTGATTCGTCGAGAAACTTTTGATAAAAAACACTACTACCCGCTGAATAATGAAGCCACGCCCTCCTGCGTAGCAACAGTCAACATTGCTTGACAACTGGTGGTATTACAAAAAATAGCGACTTCGCGGAATTTATGCGTGCACGGTTCACTGTAATATGTATTTGTATAAAACATTCAGTATAATATAATAAATATTGCATGTAGTTGAGTGTAACATTTGTCAACAAATGCTGCGCCTCGGTTGACAATGGTTTTCTTGGGGTGAAAATTTTCAATGTTACACTCAACTACATGCAATATTTATATACCCTGGTAATATTTCATGTACAGTCACGTGCCAAATTAAAAGACACAAAATAGCTGAAATGATATGTATAGACCTGAAAAAATGGCTTTGTTCATGGTTATATATCTCTAAATATAATAAAGGTACTTACTCCAAAATTTCAGTATTTAGTAATGCATCTATTGACTGCGAGAACAGACCAGACTCGCTTTGGTAAGGATTGATACAAGGATATTACATATGTTTGAGTAAGAAAGGTTCGAAATTTCAAACATTGTCTGTAAGGTCGTGTCAAGTTTTTATAGGAGAAATACGCTTTTGGAGTTTTATTTTCACAGTACTCCAATCATTTACGATTATGTTTATATCTGGAAATTATGGGGGCTAATTTATGGTGTTGATGCCATTTTCAGTTTACCATCTATATGTCTCCATAGGTGTCTGAACTTGTTACTAATCTTTCTGAAAGATGTATAGTCTGTTCTGTCCATATTTGGCAATAACGTGCCAAAGATTTGCATCAAGAATTTAAATGTACTTCCTAGAGTTAATATTCCCCTCTATAAGAGTAAATGTGCCAACATAACCATAGGTGAAGTACCCCGAAAACATAACACTGTGGAGTCTGTTGGTCAGTCACTGTTAGTTCTAAGACAGCGTGGTTTCCATGTTTCCTCATTATTTTCTTCAAACAAACACTTTTCTGTTTTTTCCCAAAACAATTTGAGTTTCATCAGAGAATATAACTCGGGTCCAATCACGATTTACATTCCAGTGTAAGAGATCTGCAAAAGATTCTGCATTTCAGGCTATTCTCTTTGGAAGTGGTCTTCTTCATTTCTCTCCTGTCATATCCATTTTCATGTAATCTCCTTTGAACTGTGCATTTGGATAGCTTCTGATGTGTATTTTTACAATACAGATGAGAAATATCTGATAAAGTCCTTCTCCGGTAAACTTTTACAATATTTAAAAGTTTTCTGTCTGATCGTTCACTACTCTGCCTTTTCCCGCCACATTTTGACTTTCTTGCACTTACTTTTGATAACCTGATATTTTTCTGATTTTCATTTCTAGACACACTGTGAATCTATTATTTCCCAATATTTCCCCTATCTTTCCATCACTGTCGCCTTCACTTTTGAATTTTAGAATCAACTTGATTTTTGGGAGTTGAACTATGTTCAGACTCCCTAGGCCGTCACGCGGTTTCTAGCGCAGTAATTTTACAATGAATTATATAGCCGCCGTCGTGATGTTTCTTTGTCGCCCAATTTACTCCCCTGTGATATCCATTACAAACTCGTACCAGTCTATATAACCTCGAAGAAACTTCCGCAATAAAAATAGTTCATCTCATTTTTCTGAATTAATCTAATTTTCATAAATGATTTGAAAGTAAATGAAACAGAATTTTATTTAACTTAATTTTTTT